>NW_010187650.1:34791-39516 GCF_000695765.1 Mesitornis unicolor | reverse complement strand
TGATGTCCAATGCCAGGACAAGGTGCAATGGGGGCAAGCTGGACCATAGGAGGTTCAATCTGAATATAAGGAAAAACTCTTTTACTGTGAGGGTTACAGAGCACTGGAACAGGCTGCCCAGAAAGGTTGTGGAGTCTCCTTCTCTGCAGACATTCAAAACCCCCCTGGCCGTGTTCCTGTGTGACCTGGTCTGGTGATCCTGCTCTGGCAGGGGTTGGACTGGGGGAGCTTTTGAGGTTCCTTCCAACTCCTGATACTCTGTGATTCTGTGACTCACAGGACATAAACACAAGGGTAGAACAGACACCTTTGACATCCAGCACCCTAGTACAGTTACTACTCAGAAGAGGAAAAGCTGGATTCAGTGTCCTGTGTTTTCTGAACACAAACCACCAGGTAACAGAGCAATTCATCTCCTGAATACTCGGTGTTGAGTGCTGCTTGGACATCTTAGAAAGTATGAATGAGAGTCATCTTCACCCACAAAATACTGTAGCTTGCTGATCAGGTTACTTTTTTGTGGTCTGGAGTTCAAATCCCTCGGGCAAAGGAGGAAATTGAATTCATGTTTCCCACATACTGACAGGATACATTAATCACTGAGTTATTATATTATATAAGTGCATTAGTTCCTTCATGACAGTTGTGCTTTGAAAGAAAAAGTTTAGAAACCCAACTCGAGAAGCTGGACTGGAAATACTGAGTGTGACATCCAGACATAATGTCCTGATGAGGGACAGCCTTTAAGACACAAGTTTGCTCCTAGTATATCATAACAAAAGCAGAGGCAGCAGCATGCCTTCCTCTGCTTTCAGATACCCACATGCATCCCTCAGAGAGCCTGTTCTGGAAGTTGTTTCTTCCAGACAGTTGCCAGGTATCTGCAGTTTTAGTCATCTAGCATTTGGTCTCACACAGGCCCTTTAGGTTCATCTATTAAAACAATTATTAAAAAGATTTTTATAGAGCTTTTTACTGCACAGTGCTAGACCTATGAAACTACAAAGCATAACCAAGCAGATCTCCCAGAAGTCAAGTGTCATACACTTTGTGGGAAACCATGTATATAAAAACCTTGCTATTCCTAATACTTTTAATTGATAAAAACTAGGAGAGTATATCTAAATAATAGATGTAAATAATAAATATACATTATATATATTCCTTATACCTAAAAAAATTACATTAAAACTTCTGCCTCCATGTACAAAACCAGAACACACCACATAAAACATCGCTCCATTAAGTGCAAATTCCTGGGAAAACAACCACAATTAAAATGGCATATAAAAATAATAGTGCTCCATGAATGTCTAATTAAAATGGTTCTCCACCTTTTTGGAAGAAACACATTTTATTTGCCCTCATTAAGGTGACCTAACCATCGTGCTTCACCCTGCCCTGCCCGAATGATGTAACCAACACAACCCATAAAAATAGAACACAAGAGGAAAAGAATCACACTCCTTCTCTTTCTGAGCTGTAACTGCCTCTGTTTAGATACATATTCAATTTAAGGCATATACTTCAACTAATCATTCAAAAGACAAGCTGTTGACACTGTATCATCTGTCAAAGTTTAGGTATAACTCTAGAGTACATGGAGAAGTTCAGAACTGGATCTAAACTGAAAGGTCCTTCCAGAGAATCTTTACTAATACCTTTTGCTTGGTGTTCACGCTCTCTCAAAATCAACATTTATCTATCTTTTGAACTACTTCCTCAAGATGCACTTTCTGCTAATGGAATAAGATGCTAAGGAAACTTCTTGCTCAATGCAAGATGCAATCTTTCCTCTTGTAATTACTTCTTCCAGTTCATTCCTTTTCTTTATCTTTTTCTCCATTGCACATGTCTCATCATGTGGTTTGCTTGTATCAAAGCCACATACGCCTGGTAAGAAAAAAACTGGGAATTTGAAACCACATTAACACATGGGATCACATTTAAAGCACAGTTCACAACTGCTTCTTTGGACAGTCGTGGAGGATCTCATTTCCAAAGCTATGCTAGATCACATTGCCTTTGACAAAATTAGAAGTTGGTTCAAAAAGGATCAAGTGTTAACATGTCAAGGAATGCCACTTGCTGTGGTGCTCACTGAACAGTAACACGGGAGGAGAGAGATGACGAAACCCAGTCTGAGACTACTTAAAATCTCTCCATTTATATTGAAGTTATATAAAGGAATTCAAATTTCTAAAAATAAATACTGAAATATTCTAAGAAAAATCACGTGTTCAGACTTACCTTTACTGATAAGAGGGAAGAAAATTAAAGAAAAAAACGAAAAAGTAAAATCGAAATCTAAAATTGAGATGGAAATGCAATGAAGCCTGGGTATTCTGACACTCTTATGTCCAGTAGTCAAAAAAACCAGAAAGACACAGAGAGAAAGAAATGAGGAAGGAAAACCTAAAACCCAGCAAAATCGTTAAGAAAATGCAGAAAAATATTTTTCTATTATAGACTGCAAAAAAAATCTAATTTTGAAATTTCAGAAGAGTTTGGCAATTTGTGTACTGCCTCGCCAATCCTATGGAGCACCTGAAAAAATAAAGTGGGACGGAAGGAAAAACATTCACAGAGGGAGCATTTCTATGCAAAAAGAGCAAAACCAGCAAGATCACAAATGTATCTTCTAAGAGAAAAGTATTTTCATTTGTGATGATGCTCATCACCCTTTAGGAAGAAAATCTGACACTGGCTGGAAATAGCATTCTTGGCTCACATTTCTAAGCAATGTCAATATTTTTCTTTTCTTTTTAATCCTCCTGGAAATAGAATTTTTCTTTACAAGAAGTGCCTGCTCTGGTCAACACGCAGGAGGTACAAGATTTGTACATTACAGCATTACTGATATGTTGCTAATACTATCTTCTATATTTTAATTAACTTTGCAGAAAAGAGAAAGACCTGCATTTTTCTTTGGTTTTTTTTTGGTTTGGTTTGTTGTTTTTTTTATAAAACGGTTTACAAAATGAGCTCGCATCTCAAGGGGTAAAGATCACTCCACACCATGTGCGTGGGGGCAGGAAATGTTCTAACGTATCATTTCTACATTTCAATTTGTCACTGTTGTTTTAGTTCTCAGATCCTCTCTGCTTTTTTTCAGCGCCACTGGAGAGCAGACAGGAGTCATGAGACAAGACTCTTGCTGAGAAGGACTGCACAGTCCCATGCTTGGGCTGACAAGCTGGCAGTAGATACCTTTCATTCAGTACATCTCTATAAATTGCACAGAAAATGCCTGGGGAGCCTTGGTAATGAATACATCAACTTTTAGCCTGCTCTGTAAAAACAGCTATAACAAAATTATTTCTATGCTACAGAGGGGGTACACAGGCTAAGAGGAAAACACAACACTTGCCAGAAAACTAAAAGCCCTGCCCCATCAGAGAGATGAGGGAGAAAGATGAAGAGCTCTCTTTACGCCAAGTCGTATGAGTTTAAGCAGACTATGTGCCCTTTCCCTTCTGACTGCCAGGGGGGCAAACATCCCCAGCACAGGGACATACAGTTTCTAGTCCTCCATGCAATGTTGCCCATCATTCCCACCATTTCCACCAAGTGGAAACTGATTCAGGAAGTTCTTTCACTTAAGAAGAAAAGCTATGAAAAATAAATGAGATAAAAAACCCCTTTCATTTGACATGTTGTTACCAGCCTTAATTTGCAAAATACAGTATTCAAAAACATAGGATATTATAGGAAATTTCAGATGGGAGTAGTTCTTAATTTTTTTCCTAATTAATATGTAAAGAAACGAATAGATGAGACCCAGTAAGAAAAAAGAGGAAGAGAGAAATTCTTAAAAAATGTTCCTGAAGTGTGGCTGGCTTTGGAATTTAAAGCTTTACTGACATGGTCAATATGCGTGCTGAGAAATATAAGTTGCATAAAGATGCTTTCCAACTTCTCCATACACATTACAGACTATTGACTTCGCTGCCCCGCTTTGGCCAAACCAAGTTTGGTCCTGTCCCTGCAAAGGCCAGCAAGTGTGTGAAGCCCACTGCTGTAAGGAAGGACTTTGATTCTGGTTAGAGCTTCCATACAGTGGCAGGAAGGACAGCAGTGTCTGAGCAGCCTGTGGTACCCACCTTGCTTATACTTCGTCAGGTGCCAGTTAAACTTCTGCATTTTTTTTGTGCGGCACTCTGCTGTTCCCAGAGTCTGGAGGAACTGGAAATGGGTATTGCTGGGATAGTTCAGAAATGGCAGGAGTTTCATGCGTTTCACTCTCTGGATTCTCATATTTCTCTGCAAAAGTCCAGTTCTCAACTAGCCATAGCTGAACAGAGAACAAAAAATAACCACGTACTCTATGATGTGAGTGTTGATTGAAACAGCTTTGTGAATTATTTTCATCAGTTAGAATCCTCGTACAGACCCATGCAACAGAAATAGCAGAAGCACCTGAGATGGGGAATTACACTGGCCAGCTGAGCTGGGTGGACTGATCCATTGTACATATTTATGGATCTGAGTTGAACCCTCAGGGTAAAAGTGAACAAAGAATAGACTGTTTTTCTCCGAAAGCATCTGGGTGTAAGCCTTATTTTGCCAGCAACCGTGGTGTTTATGGGCATGTTTTACTGGAAACCTGCTGCTTCTCACAATGTTTCCTGAGTGACTGTCTTAGTAAAAGTGCATCTGGAAATGACAAGCACACAGCTGTAAATCTGAAAAGCAATGTGCAGCCCTAATAGCTAGCAGCCATAG
>NW_010187650.1:34372-34769 GCF_000695765.1 Mesitornis unicolor | reverse complement strand
TGGAAAGATTTACAAAGACAAAGTAAAGCAATGAATACATTTCTGAGAGCTCTGTGATCACATTACACCTCTTCCTCTTCAAATATTTTTTCGTAGACATAGAAAAGGCTATCACTGGTTTTTGAATTAGTGCTTTAGGCAGCTAACCTATCACTGCTCACCTGCCTAAGGCACCCAAAATTTCTGCCTTGCACCCACCTTCCAAAGCAATGGCTAGCAGTGTAATATATCCTATTTCTTTTTTACCTGAACTGGATCCACAACAAGAGCTAGGCAATATGCTATTCATAGAATCACAGAAAGGTTTAGATTGGAAGGAGCCTTAAAGATCATCCAGTCCAACCCCTTTGCCATGTTGGGGGGACATCCCCACCAGCCCAGGTTGCCCAAAGCCCCA
>NW_010187650.1:32138-34341 GCF_000695765.1 Mesitornis unicolor | reverse complement strand
CACCTTGCCTTTGAACCCTTCCAGGGAGGGGCCATCCACAGCTTCTCTGGGCAACCTGGGCCAGTGTCTCTACTCTCTGTCTCTACAGTCTAATCTCTGTGCTGCCACACAGTAAAGCATTCCTTCTCTATATCTAATATAAATCTACCCTCTTTCAGTTTAAAGCCATTACGCATTGTCCTATCATGACATGTCCTTAATTAACTGCATTTCATTTTTTAAAAAACTTTAAATACTAGTACTAAATTAATAATAAAAATTATGAATAGTAAAAACCAAAACCATCTTTTTTACACTCTTAGAGCAAGGAGTTTTAATTCTTTCATTCCATATATTTTTATCTTTCAAATGCCCTTCAGTTTTATTAAAAAATAAAATAGTTAAAAATGCTAAACCCTTAAACAAACCACCTCACTTCATCTAAGCATTTTTGCAGCTCCTGCAAAAATTAACACTTAAACATATTAATGTGTAGAGGTGTGTGCTTAAAACATGGTGTTATTGCTTTTAAACTATGTTATTTGATTAAAACTTGGTGTTAATTTTATGCATAAATATATATATATATATATATGAACTTAAAGTGTGTCTCTCCATGCTTGGTTCTGGATTCACAATGGCAGAAGAGCAAACCCCAATGACTCTTTCTGAAGGCAGTGGATGTGCAAGGTGTTAAGGTATGTATGTGTTCTGATCAGTTCCAGAAATGACCAAAGGATACGTGATGACCGAAACTCACTTTGAGCACATTTTGAGTGCCTGTGGCTTGAAGAGGTGCCAGAATTGGGCTGAGCAGCACCAGAAATGGCAGCAGTGCTCGCTCAGGAAGGGAACTGTGGCAGATGGGCTTGGCACAGGGTTCATGGAGCTTCAGAGGAGCTGGGTACCACTTTGCTCCATGCTGTTAAGGGGGGTGCCACTGTAGGTTGTGCTGCAGCAGAGATATGGTCTTCCGCCTCCATCATGCCCAGGCACATGCACCATGGTGGCTTTTCCACCCAAAAGCACCCTCATGATGTGACCATAAAGGGCAGTGGGGGCTGCAGTGAATCCTCTGCTTTCTCTCCAGTCTTCCAGGGACCCTGCAAGGTGCCCAGCTGAATATGCTGAGTTCCCATTTTAAAGTAATATGGAATAATCAGGGTATCACAGAATCACAGAATCACAGAATCCCAGAACGTTAGGGATTGGAAGGGACCTCCAAAGCTCATCCAGTCCAATCCCCCTGCCAGAGCAGGAACACCCAGATGAGGTTGCACAGGAAGGCGTCCAGGCGGGTTTTGAATGTCTGCAGAGAAATGAGGTAAATGAATGTCTCCAGGTAAATGAGGCTCTTGAGAATCACAGCTCAAAGGAGAACGAGCCAAAGTGTCTCCTCTCCTTGACAGTTTATTCACCTCCTATAAACTCCTCAAAATGCATTTCCAAGCCCATAGGAAGCATACTCTCTCTTCCCCCCACCCCCCCAATTACAACCTTGACTTCACTTTAGATTTTAAAATAGCAGCTATTTAGGATTCGTAAAGAGTCAGCAGCCCTCTCTCAGTACCTATCAGGATTAATTCCACTGCAAACATTTCCTATTGGTCAGGAACAAAGCAGCTGGGTAGAGGCATATGTTTCTGTTTCTCTGCAGTGCCGTTCTTCTGCTCTGCCCCTCAGTTAAACACTGGTAATAATGTTTCTCACTCAGCTTGTTTTAAGATTAAATTAGCTGCTATTACTTCAGCTCTTTGAAGATGTACCCAAAGTGGTAAGTGCTAAGTATTATTAGATGAATTTTAGTCATTAGACTCAAGAGAAATTTTGTCGCTTTATATTAGTGCTAGAGCCATTGAAAGCCTGGGCTGCTTGTCCAATTGAGCACCCCAGCCCCTGGGTCCCTCTCCACGCAGCACTGCTAAGTGCTGGACTATGAGTTTCTGTCCTTAAACAGAGTCACCTTAAATGCATTTAAAGAATCAGTCCGCAAACTGGGTTTAAGAAAGCTCATTGTTCTTCACAATTACGAAAAGCTTTTCATTTCCAGACTCCATCTCTGAAAATTTATTTCTCCTTTTTAACTGAACTTTAAAGGAGGAACTTGACCACATGATTTATTAAGCCGAACCTTGATTTAATTAAACAAACAGCAAAAAAGAAGCTCTTAGTCTGTCTTTCAAGTTTAAAGATAAATAGGCAGCTAGATTTTCCACTAAATTAC
>NW_010187650.1:28341-32107 GCF_000695765.1 Mesitornis unicolor | reverse complement strand
GAGTGTAACAGAGGTAAGATTTAAGTCCTTTTTAAAGCCCTCTAGTGGTAGTTCCAGTTATACTATTTGGTGACATAGGAAATTGCCACATTACTTGACTATTTTATTTGGGATCTTTAACAGGAAGTTAGGTGCACCTGTCCTGAAGCAAGGAGAGGAAAGAGATAGATCCTTAGCGGCAGGTAAGTCTTTCTATTTAGAAATAATTGGGATTTACAATGTACAGAGTAGCAGAAATTCTAAATGCCAAGTCATGTAAACAGAAAAGGCAGTAAGTGCCCCCCTAATCTAATTACAAGTTATGTCCTCCAGGAACTGATAACTGGTTAATAGCATCTATCTGAATATTCTACATAGGGTTGTACCTGAAGCTACTCTAGTTGTTACATGGTTAAATGGCAGATGAAGTGCCTGGCAGAGCGTTCCGTGTTTCTCAAAAATAAGTCTCCCAGAGTTTTCCGGGAGGTAAAAGCATTACTCTGACAGCTCTGAGTGTTTCTTCAGCATCTCCTCTTAACCATCTAGAGGATTTTCTGGAGTGCTTACCTGGAATAGAAGTGCTTCTTAGAAGTACTCATTTCAAGAAACTGTCTTGAGAGTGAAATAAGAATTATAATAGACAGTCAAGAGATCCTTTGGGGAAATGAGGCTGGTACTGGAAAAGACAAACATCCTTGCTGAATAAAAGATTTTTGTAAGGAATGTCAAAATCAAGCATAAGAGACCATTTCTGGAAGGAGATGGTCTTACTTCACCATGGCTTTTCTCATGTTACATGAGAGCTCTAAAATGTCCAAATCATCTTTAGACTATCCCAGAAACGTGTTAAAGACATTCATTTGAATTGTATGACATTTTTTGAAATAATTTTTTTAAAGTCAAAACAATAGAGTGGTTCTGATTAGTACAGTAATGAAAAATAGAATAATAAAATGTACGGTGTTTTGTTTGCAGTTATAGTATATGTCCTGGTTTGAGCTAAATAGAACTAATTTTCTATGTCGTTATTTTACTTTTCAGCTCAGTCTGAAAGCGGCTGAACCTGCTGAAACTAAAGGCACTGTTTTCCCAGTATGTGCTGCTAGAAGATAAGCTCAAGGTCAGTTGTCTCATCCTGGGTGCAGTGTCTGTGCCTATGGGGGGAGCAGCAGACCCAAAACTGACCAACGAGGTATTCCATCCCACATATGTCATACCTGGTATAAAACCAAGGGATCATGAGGGTCTTGACCCTTCTTCCATCTTGGAGCCCTTCCACCTCAGACCCTTCCATCCGTCTCGATCCTGCAAAGGCCTAAGTCTGAGCAGAACCCTGCCGGTTAGTCTGCATCTGATCCTGATTCGTGTGTTCTGCATCAGCTCCCACTGCTGCTGAGTTTGGTCTGGGACTTTTCCAGTGCCCGGCTCTGCAGAGCCTCTGGTGACGTATTCGTCATTGGGGGGAAGGGTGGGGGGAGGATTTTATATTGGTTTTGTATATATTTGTACATATCTGTATAAATTTCACTATTTTCCTTTTTAAATTATTATCCTGTATTAGTAGTATTAGTATTACTGTTTCGTTAAACCTGTTAGTTTATTTTCCAACCTGTAAAGTCTCTCTCCCTTATTCTCTTTTCTCTTCTCTTCTGGCGAGGGGAGAGGGGTTAACAGAGAGCATCTGTGCAGGATTTAGTGGCAGACCCAGCCCTAAACCACGACAGTATAAAACAAATAAGACTTATAGTAAACAATTAAATATGCATCACTTACTAGTACGAGGTCCTCTGAAAGTTACCCTTCGGAAAAAAGATTGCCACTTGGTAATGTATAGGCCATGTCCCATAAAAATGTACAATGAACACACTGTGTGGCAGAGTTTAATTTCCTGACTCTTGTAGAACTTAAATCTCAACTTTAATAAGACTGCACTGTTGTACAAAGGGCACTCTGAAGCAGTGTGATGCAATGGCTACAATGCTAGCTGAGTGCAGAAAATTACATTATTTTCCTGGATCTGCCATTGGCTTCCAAAATAATTTTGTGCATGTCACTTCTACAGCTCAATTTCCTCCTTGATAGAAGTGGGAATAACAATGCTTTCTCACCTTTGACATTCATGGATGAAAAGTGCTAAGTGTTATTAATTCATGAATTTATCAACCTCAAGCAGAGTTGCGACCTTGAAAATAGAGAAGTTCCAAAGAGTCTGCAGAGGCTGCTGGGGAGATCATTAATGCTATTTATTTTAATGGGTAAGCACATGGATATTATAGTGATGCTTGCAGGGCTGGAGGAGGAGAGGCAGCATGATACACTAGATAGCGTGATGGTTTTCATGCCCGGATAGACAGAATTACGAAAGCACAGCATGGAGCAAAGGTTGAAATAAGCCCATCACATCTAAGTGGACGGCCTGCTCCCCTCCTGGGAGATGCTGAGCAGTGTTTTGAAAAACATGCTTCAGTCCCATACTTTGTGGAGCAGTTATAGCAATCAGTCATAATTATTGATTAGTGTGGCAGTACAAGGGAACTCACAATAAACTCTGCTTCTCAGTAAAGATCACCTGAGATCATTTTTCTCTTTTAAAGTATTAAAATGATCAAGGAAACTGAAGTTGTGTGTGTTTTGTAAATATTTAGTAAAGAAGTAAAACCAAGACAATTCACCATTTGAGTTCTACAAATTCTTCCTAAGAACTGTTTTCATGTAAAAGTTAGCTTCAGTCCATTGATATTTCATCATTCTAGAGAAATTGGGGTGATAGTTTGACATTAAAAAATGCTCAGTGTTTTATTAACTTGTCTTTTTGCCTTAACGCAAAGAGAATTAGAAAGCCCTGAACGAGTTACAGCTAAGGGTTCTGCAGCTTTTCACTCTGCTCTATAATTTCCGTTATGCTCTTTTAGCCTATGTTAATTGTGCACCATTGCTGTCATTTGAGCATCTGTCCCCTGCTGCACTGAATCACCAGAAAGCAGCTCTTCCAGTCCATCTGTGACAGCTCCAAGCTCAGAGGAAACACTCTTTGTGGAAATGCTGATTCAGTGTGGCAGGGGATAAGTGGGTTGGCAGAAGTAGCTTTGTGCATTTTAATAACTGACAAAAAAGGGATGGGAAGGACAGGCAGGAAGTGAAACTGAGAATATAAATTCTCTCTTCTCGACCAACCCAACATGCTTGTGCTTAATTTGTATTTTAAGAGGACAGAAATTTATTTTGGACAATGAAATTTGCATGTATCTCTCAAAATATTTTATGTTATAACTCAATGTGTGCATAGCAACATATGTATTTTCTAGAATGTATCTTATACAGATTATATACATTTTATCCTATAAAAACATGTAGTGTGTTTGAAAAGTTTGCTTAGGAGTGTTTTTGTTGTTCTTAAGAGAGAGTAATGATATATAGTAGTAGGTTGCTTAAGATTAGAGAATGCAGAAGAAGAAACAGAAACAAGCACAATCCTTTTCAACCATGCCACTGTCAGTACCTGTATTGGTACATAGGTGTAAGTACATAACCTTTTGTAATGCAGATTTATTCTTAAATCTGATATACACTAGCAAAGAACTAGTGTTATCTATCTTACAATCCTGCCAGCAGAAATACAAACTCTAGAGATTAATATATGGCACATTTCTTATAACAGTTTTGCATCATATTGCTGAAGCCTGAAAGAAATTTTGGCTATCAACAAGAGATGATAATACTGAAAACTATCTGTTTCTTTTCTTCTCAATAATTTTGGAGCCTTCTGTACAGAATAGGCTGAGACTTC
>NW_010187650.1:6640-28310 GCF_000695765.1 Mesitornis unicolor | reverse complement strand
TTTCCCTACTCAAGTGCAACAAATACATCACAGTACTTATATGGAACAGATACCAGTGGGTCTCTCAGGTAAGAGCATTCTGCCTCATAGGGAAAATAGTGACCCTATGGACGATTCAGTTAGAATGAAGGTGTGACCTACTGAACCCTGAAATACCTTTATGCCCTGTCTTAAGCTGCTGTTAAGTATTTATGTTCCATGTTGAGCTCCTGACCAGCTCCACATGGAGATGAGCGAGCTTCTCTAGAAGCTAAAGGTTTACCTCAGCTATTTATTTTCTGCTTAGTCTCCTTGACATAAAGTTCAGGACCCTTTGAAGAAGAAAAGAATTGCAAGTGTGAAATATTAATATTTTCCTTTGATGAGCTAGTAAAAAAGAACAGTTTAAGAGAGACAATATTTTTTCCACTTTTTCCAATTTATGCCTTTGGGGGAAGGGGGAGGGTGGAAATCTGTCACCATCCCGCAAACAAAAGAAAAAGGAAAAGAATTTGTGATAATGGAAAAATCACAAAACCATCTCAGAATTCTTCCTGACTTGTCCAAATTTGATTGGCAATATTTGACCAGCTGTAAAGATAGCGTGTGTGCCATAATCTTTAGCCTTTCAGTCTGAACCAACTGTGAAAGAGTCGCTTTAATTTAAAACATGAACAAATGTCTTTCCCATTTTGGAAGTTCAATGCAAACATAACTTAACTAATATAGCAATAAAACTGCTGCGAGAATAAATTTATAGTACATTCATCTCTAGATTCTGTATTTGGACTGGAAATTATTACATGATAGTGTAGTAAATGCTTTGCTAAGTGAATACAAACTTAAATGCTGTATATTTCATATGTGGACATGCTGAAGAATAAATCTGCAGTACATTAATTTACAGAAAGGACTATCTTAAATGAAACCTTCTGAAATAATAAGTGCAGAGAAGTGAACAGGCCATCATTAAAGGTCTGGAAGTAAATTCAGTGTGAATCTATTAGATGAGAGACAGCAAACTGTCCATTGAAAACAGTGAAAAAATACCCAGAGCCTTCCAAGTTTCCCTCCACCAAGTACAAATCAACTTTTCATGCAGCTCAGAGATATTTCCAAATTCATTAATGAAAATGGTCCAAACTGTGGGGTACCCAAGCAGAGAAGACTGCAGATTCTGTAGAAATAGTTATTTCACAAGGAGAAGAGGGCAGGTGAAAGAACATCCCAAGACGGTTCTCTCCAGTCACCAGGCCATCGACTCATCATGACGGGATGAAGTTTACAGCAGCTCAGACATTCCCCTCCTACACTCACTACGCCCCATTTAAAAGTCAAATGCTATGTAAGACTTAGGCTGCAATGTGCCATTCATCTTTTTTATGAGAAAATATACATAACTGTACTAAGAACAAATGTGGTTCCGCATGCAAAGTCCTAGTAACCAGTGGAACACAAATGGAAGTCATCAGAGGTCAAGAGGAAACAAAAATCCTTCCCAATGAAGTTCTGGCATTTAACCATGGTCATTTCTATAGCTTCAGGTCAGCTGTAACCCTCACAGTCCTATGAATAGTTTGGGTAAGGGAGCCACTAGCATATTTATTGTGCTCTTTTCTGTCTTTCTTCTCAAAAAGCATTTCTATGCTAACTTAAATGGGCAAAAATAAATAAATAAATAAAGACAATTCGCCCCCTTCCAGCAATCTTCACTTAAAATTAAACCAGGTTATACTGCTGAAAAGACCTACTCTGTACAGCTGAAACAGGGGAAAATGGTTTATTGTAAAATTAGGATTGAAGGTGGCCCATGGAAAGAAATGGCAAGATACAATGGATAGACATCTGAGCCTTTCTCTAAGGTTCCCTGAAACAGAGCAGAAATCTCCCACTTTTCCTGTAATATAGTTGCATTGTTTTGCCCTTGCCTGAGATTTAAGTATTTCTACTAATAATCCTGCAATGAAAGATCAATATACACACAATTTAAAATTAAGTTGCATTGTTCTGTTTGAGTATCATGATGGAACCAAGGCTGAAATCAGCCTCTTGATTAAATAACACTGAATGCAGTGCAAGGAAGAAGAAACAGTACTGGTGAATCAACGAATATTACCAAAGGTTCCTTAACATCCTTAGTTGTCATATTTCCTACTTTTTTTTTCTTTAAGGAAGCCATTCTTTCCGGGACTGACACCATTCTATTGTCTAAGAAGTCACTTACCTCTCACAAAGGGAATGTAAAAAACTGTTTTGACACTGAAAAGCTGTGAAGAATGAGGTTGTGCTAGTTTACATGAGTTAAAGGCCTCCCTACAACGTGTTAGAGTGGGTTATAAAAGGAGAGGCCCAAGCATCCAAAAGGATTAAACATTGCTTCACTCAGTCTTGCCCAAGTTCTCCTTCTGAAAATTGAGCGGTGTCATTTACATCACTTCAGCTATGCAACACCAAGTACAGCAAAGTATTTTTATAAAACTCGATCTTTGTGACTAATGGCCATCTACCAAAACATGATGCTTCTACTGATAAGTGCATTGCAGGAAGACACACAGCATAGTATTGGTTAGCAAATAGTGTTTCTCAACTTGAGGAAACAGCTGGGAAAGAAGACTGTCAGACAGGTTTAAGCACAGAACAGACAAGAGTAGCAAGAAAGGTGAGGAAACATCATGACCTCAACTCCACCCAAACCACAGGCCACCCACATTCATTCTCCAGTAGTTACAGATGAAATGAGGATTAACTCTTCCCAGCTTTTTTCTGCTCTCCTGCCATGCCCTAAAGCAGTGAACTGTAGCTGCAGCTCCTGCACAAGGTCTGTAAATACTCAGCCCAATCCTCTGCATATCTCTTACAGGAACCTCAGGAGATCTCTGAGAGCACGCTAGTCCAACTGCAAGAAAATCCCATATCCCTGCCTAGGTACATAGTGAAAAGGCGACCAAAGAAAGAGAACAATCTCCAAAGCCAGTGAAAGAGTTGAAAAATACTCACTCACTCTCTCTGTCTCTCACACACACACAGAAAAAAAGAGGAATGAAAAGGTGCTAGTGAAATAAGAGTATGAAGATGGCAAAGGATAAAGTACAAGAATGCAAAAATGTGGAAAAAAAAGATACAGAATAAAAAAAAATCCCCTCCCCTCTCTGCAACATGTCAAGAAGGGCTTTTGGAAGCTTAGCTTTGGGAAAAAAACGTAATAAGAATGCTAAACTTAAAATTATGACCCCAAGAGGGATCTTGTAGTCTCTTTTCCAAGACAGAAGTAAAAAACTGAGAAATAAATGTTGATTAGCATCCTAATGCCAGTGCTGGTATATGTATGAATAACTGAAACCAGATCTCTACACTCCATTCTCCTCTCCACAGCTCTTTCAAGCCGCGTTTCTAAGTGTCCTGTCACAGTCCTCTGAGCAAGAGGTGTGCTGTTATCCCTTTGGCAGCACTCGGATATTTTTCTTCTGATTTTTTTGTAATGCTGCATCGAGAAAGCTATTATCCAATGTAATCACAAAGGAGAGCTGAACATGGCAAATAGATTATCCCTCTGGTGTCAACATTTTTTGCAAAAATTGCTGTTATTTTCCTGTTAATAAACATTTTGGTTTGGATTCTTGAAAGAAAATTACAAAAATCATGCACTGCACTCATCATTGGCATCTTTCATCGAACAGAAGAGTTAAGCCATCTGTAGTTAAAAGGCATAATTTGTACTAACTTGCCATGAACCATTTATGGATCCCACCCGAACTGGAGTCATTATCACATCAGCACAGAGTTATTCTGTAGGTAAATACATAGATGATGTGCTTTACCTAAGCCTACAGTGCACAGGATAGAACACCTTGCTTATTTACAGTTTTTTGACTCCCAGTTACTTCTCTTACTTTTGTTGTTCCCCTTTATTGAGCCTACTTCTAAGAGCTAAGTCTTTTGGAAAATTATTTCCAGTAATATCACTTGTGCATATTTTCACTTTTAGAAGTGATTCCTGATGTTCTGTGCTCAGGTGAGAGGAAATGAGTCACAGGGATATTAAGGGCTCCTCAGGGTATCCAAGCACTTTTGAAAAACCTAAGCCAACCACAACCAGTTGTCAAGGACTTAGCACCCAAGTAGGTCATACTACAGACTCTTCAAAATGATTCTCCACCCTTTTCAAATCACAGGGTCCTCATTGATTTAAGTCGTGCAGGGTCAATCCTGTTAGGCTAAAGCATATGCCAAAAACCTGTCAGAAACTAATAGGCAGGACATTTGACAGCAGCACTTAATTCCCTGGACGAATGTGGGGGTTTACCTGACATAAATAAAAGTTATGCCTTCAGAGAGGGCTTTTCTGATAAACCCTCTGATACCTATCAGCTACAGTCACTGCAAATTCCAGTTCTAAGCAACAAGCTCTCAGCCACATTTGCACCTTCCTTCAGATTTCCCATGCAATGCCAACATCCTGTTATTTCCTATACTGCCAAACTGCTTTTCATAAGCTAGGGTGGGGCTAATTGAGCAAACTGTCCATCGGAAAGGCTTTGCAGAGCAAGGAGGAGTGAAGTTTTCGATAAAGTGATATTTCGAACCGGCCTTCACAAAAGATGTCAGAGAGCCAGAAAAAATATTTTCTACAAAAGGGCTACGTTTGCAAAAGCAAAACGTTTTTAGTGGCACGTGGTGGCCAACAGCAACAGTGGCTCAGGCTGGGGCTGGGACGCTGCTGCAGAGCAGAGACGGCTTCTCTCCTAATGACTGTAAGCCTATGATGAACACAACTTTGAGTGAGGAATTTGAGATTATAGCCTTGGAGCATTATTAGCTTTCATCAGTCCCTCTGTGGCTTATTCATGGAATCTGGACAGATCCCAGAGGCCTGGTTTCTCAGCTCTCATTAGGCTTTGCAAAATGAGTCTCCCTTACGTAGAAATACCTACTTGGCAGGAATTATCTCTTCTCTCTCTCCTTTCACTGAGTACTTTTTTGCAATATTCAGAGTTCATATTGGGCCAGATCCTTTTTCAGGAGAAGGGCTGAACTACACTCACAGCTTTAACCACGGAGGGCTCATGCCCTTATTTCTTACAACTGCATACATACACCAGCTAAAAACATCTTCATAAAATGAAGCTCACATTCAAACACTTGATCACCTTTGTCACTGCCTGCCCTCATTCTCTTTTATACAATACTGCACCAGACTCCCTCGCTTGCAAACACAGAGTCAGTGACATGTGAAAATGTTACTGATCTTTCAAATATGAGCTCTGCTCCCCCAGCCCCTAACCAAACAGAAAGATCATTTATGTAACGATCCATCCACAAAAGGTTTTTATTTAGAGCACACAAACATGTGTGTCATTTTCTGCTCTCATGCATCATACCAGCATGAAAGCATACTCATGTGGATGAGTTGGCAAAGAAACCATTTGTAAGTGGTTAGTCCAATGTTCGGTTCACAGAATCACAGAATCGCTCGGTTGGAAAAGACCTCTGAGATCATCACGTCCAACCGCTCCTGTCTACCCCCTAAACCATATCCCTAAGTACCTCATCTACCCGCTCTTTAAACACATCCAGGGATGGTGACTCCACCACCTCCCTGGGCAGCCTGTTCCAGCTTCTGACGACCCTCTCAGTCGTCCTTATCTCCTTCCTCCTTATCTCTAACCTGAACCTCCCTTGGCACAGCTTGGTGCCGTTTCCCCTTGTTCTATCCCCCATCACCTGGGAGAAGAGACCAGCACCCACCTCTCTCCAAGCTCCCTTGAGGCAGTTGTAGGTGGTGATGAGGTCTCCCCTCAGCCTTCTCTTCTCCAGGCTAAACAAGCCCAGTTCCCTCAGCCGCTCCTTATCAGGCTTGTTCTCCAGAGCCCTCACCATCCTTGTGGCTCTTCTCTGAACACGCTCACTTGAGCGTGTTCGGTTCACTTGAGTTGGCCAGATAGGAGCACTGCCTTATAAATCTGACATGCTCAGTCTCTTGACTCAAAAACTCAGGTGGAGCTCAGCCAGAGCTGACTTGCATGAGCAACGTAGTACCCAAAAATAACTGTTTAGCTTGATAGAAGAAGAGACCCACTGAAGTCAAGAATGCTTTCTGTTTTGAAAAATGGGCATCAGTAATGTGCCAGATGACAACTCTCTTTTGGCCGAATGCTGGCCTGTTGCCTTCAAGTGTTTCATGGACCTTTAAAGTAATCCTAAATTTTTCTAACTCTTCATATTTTGTTTATCAAATTCTTCCACTTCAAGGGGAGATGTGATGATTATACTCACTAAAATTACAAGATGGTTTCAACAGCAGCAGTTCTTTTCCATCTTACTCTTCATGCTTCTCTGACAATTTCTATCATCAATTGTGCCATTATTGCATTTTAAGTTCAGTTTGACTAATTAAAGAAGTATCTTTGGTCTGATGATGTGCTCATAATAGGAGCTTCGTTGCCAAAAGCAACAATGAACAGAGAAAAAAAATCAGATCAGTTAATTGACATTACTGACAGGAACTTTGATCTCAAAAGACTCAAACATCAGGTTTTCATGAGATTTTTCATGTAGCAACTTTTTCATTCCCTGAAGATTTTAAATGAGTTTGTTACCAAAGATCTGAGCTTTTGTGAATGTATACTGGTCTATTTTTATGTAGTTAAAGGACAGACAAACCAAAACCTATGATGCTAATGGAAGATTCAGTTGGTATTGACTGTAACCACAACCAAGATTTAGAGTTGTACCTCATGGATGTCTTGCAAAAAAAGCAAAGCTTTCCAAATGTTTAATACAAAATATTGAAAATAAAGCAGTGGTATGTCATAAGTGCGCAATTTTTTGTTACTTGTAAAACCAGTAATAATCCAGCCAGCTAGCATCTTAAAGAAACATACAATTAGGGTTTATTTTCAGTAGTATTCCATTCAATAATGTAAAAAACAAAAATTAACTCTGTAAAGTAGAAAAAAGACTATAAATATTACTATTATTCCACTTTTCTCGTAGCAAGAATTAAGAGTTGGGAATTTGCTATGTCTCAATTGAAAGTTTGATATTAAACAGCTATCACTAGGCAGCACCAAGAAAACCACTTGTTCTCAACATACTTTCCCTTTCATAATCCATGGAGCCAGAACATTTCCATAGAAAGAGGAAAAGGAAATAAATGAATTTCATATAAACCACCAAATATTTTTGGTCAGACCTCAATTATTTTCAAAAGCTTTATGGAGCGGTAGTGGTTCTGTTTCAAATTAGGGAGATGTCCAAGCTGCACACGTCAGATTGGGATCTGACTTCCTCACAACACAGGGATGCTGCCATCCCAGGCTGATTCAATTTACTGTAAAAATAGAAAGCATATGCATAGATTTAACATGAATATAACCAAGAAATGCAGGTGTTTTGGAGTTTCATCTGCACTCTTTTCCTAGACAAATTCTAATTTGTCTGTTTCAAAACCGCGGACTGGGCAAAGGCTGCCTTGTCCAGCCATGATTTTCTATGAAGCCTAGTTTTTATGCAACGTATCTACAATCAGCTAGCTCCCAGTGTTAAAACTTGCTGCTATTCCCCGAAAAAATATAATTCTCATTATACTATGATGCTGAATAACTAGACTATTGTTGAACTCATTCATCAATCTGCCTTAGATTTTAAAATGAAGACCCAATTATACTGCCAGTGAAATCCATGGTACAACTCTCATTGATGGACATTATTGGTTACCAAGGAATATACTGTACACACAGCAGAAACACTTCAGAATCATTAGGAGCTTTGCACATATACATTTATATAATGTGTAACATTAATTTCCTAGCAGTGGTAGACACGAGACTTAACACTGCCCTTCCGCATTGAATCAATAGCAATGATTCACAACAATCACTCACATAGAACTTAATTCAGAAGCAATGCCCATGGAATTCTCACAAGCAGGTTGTGAATTATTCAAATACGCACTGGTACATGGAAAGCAAGGGGTTTTCAGCATTGGCCAAATATTCTGAATTCAGACTGTCTTAGGTTTTGTCCAAATCAACCACATGGTTCCTTGACTGAATGAGCATGCCAAAGCCTTTCCTGTAAGTCTTCCACAGACAAACATAATGTTAATCTGGATTAGTTCATCCTAATTATTGGAATGAATTCCCTTTCTCTCGAAGTCCGGTATCAACCTTTAGAACTTTTCTATTTGCTATTCCAGTCCTTTGCAGACTGGATTCTGGGGTTTTTCTTGGACAGACTTTAAATAAAGTCAACTACCATAATCAAAAATTTTCTATTACCTGATTGGATGATGCATGAGAGGAGAAAGATGGAGGTGCCCCAGGACTGCCATTCTTCATTGTCCCCCCTCCTTTGTTTCCTCACCAGTCTTGTAATCCACTACAAAATTCCTATTGAGAAGCTTTCTTGTGCAGTCCACAAGCCCACCTCTAAAGTTGGTCTCAAGCTCTGGCTCAAACAGCTAATTAGAGATCTTACCTTTTATAGTCTTCTATAACCTTTAGTTAGCTGATGCTTAATCAGCTTTGCCCATTTGAATTCTCCCCCACATGCTTGATTCCAACTAAACTAAACAGGCTAGTCACCTTCTTTCCCTTCTTTCATTTGTCTTGATAGATCACATACTCAAAGTACAATTACTCTGCAGGCAAGAGCTGCAACCTTTCCACAGTGTACTTTGTCTATAAAAACAGCATATTTAGAAATACGGTCTTTGAAAAATGTTTTTAAAGGGGTGACTTTTCATATAATGAAACACTGAAAAGCAAGGAAATCTTTAAAAACAAACAAGAAAATTCTTGTGACGTCATTTCCAGTTCTGACATGAGTGGCTTTCAAATTATGAACCTTATACGTTTAGCAAGACTGGCTCAAAGAGGAATACAGCTTTAAAATTGGACTTTAGTGAAACCTCTTATTTTCTTCTGCCCATTTTTAGAGACAGTTTCTACCAGAATCATATTTACAAGGAAAAACAATTGAAGATCACAATCAGCACAATTTTATAGTCAGGTGTAGTTTTTCTCATTATAAGTATGAAATAGATAACAATTTTATTCCATTTTTCAAAACAAAGATTAGCAACTTTCCTGTTTCACTGAAATAGCCTCCAAAATCTCATAAAATATGAGTTAAAAATGTAGAGCAATTGCTCTGCATAATTTCTGCAGAGAAATTAGATTAAACCACTATTGAAACATTCACTATCCCTTAATTGCTAGACAAGGACAGACCTTTCAGACAATGGACTTCATCTATGCAGATTACTGACAAAGAATGTTAAAAGGTCATTCTAATTGGTGTCCCTTCAGGCCATTTGGGCTTGAACGGTCCTGTCCACAACTTACGTGCTATGGCAAGTTAGGTAGATATGAAAAGAGCTTTGTGTAAAGCACAGATTATAACATCTCTGCATGAGCTTGCTTTACTTTTTTCACAGATTCTGGACAGAACTCATCTTTGTGGCAAAGGTCAAATAGGAAACATCTTGAAAAGAGCCACTGAAGCAACAAGGGAATGTGAATCTTTCTGCTCTTCTGCTCTCAGCCATGAAGCTACTGTACCTTATGAGTAAGCTCATGGATCTTTATTCTTTTGAGATTATTTATTAAAAATTAAGACTAAGAAAGTCCTCTTTATTTTCACTTGGAATCACATCATTAAGAGGAGGATGTGGAAACACTTGAAATGTTTTTGCTGGAGTCACCTTTGTTAGTTGAGAGGAATGATGTCTATTTACAAGAGGTGAAATAAATGTCTATGAAACATAATCATGGGGAATGTAATAGTATTTGAAAATGGCACTTGTACTGAAAAATATCTCCTTCTTGAGTTACATTTTATTATAGCAATCTGACACTTCAGGAGGCTTGATCATTTGTGAAGTTTGTAATACTGCATTTCGATTCTCTTTAACATCCAAGACAAATAGAGAAAGAGACAAATCATTCCAAGTCCTTCCAGCATCAGTTTTACTAGAATATTACCATTATTTTTTACAGTTTAAGATATTACTGATTGTCTTGATATGCCCTCATATAAATTCTGTTGTTTTTCTGTTACAATTCTGCTCTCACTTTCTGATGAAACCCTCTGAACCTCACTGAGTTAAGCAAGTAATATGTCGCACCCAAAGAAATATCACATTGATAGAAAACATGATACTATTAAAGATACCCAAAAAAGTCAGTTATGAAAACAAGGAAACAAACAGCAAAGAGCATTGTACATCCCTAGCCTACCTGAAATGTTAAAGGTAAGAAATGTTGTTAAGCACTTCTCTAAGCAGAAGAAAGCTACAGTTGTGCTGGACACGTCACAGGTTAAGGACATTTTACAGTACCAGGCAGAGGGCAACACTTCTGAGCCAGACACACAACGGCTGTGGAATGGACCTCTAGGTGACAGACTCTGTGCTCCCATGGCCAAGTATCACCAGCCTGGTTATCAGCTCGGTCTAAGTGGAAGCAGCAGAACCTTGTTGTGCTAAATAATGAATAGATTTAGAAACATCTGCATTGAAGAAAGAGATTTCTCTTGAAATCACATATCTGTATCTTTCAAACAAAATCCTGGCATCGCATGAAGAACAGGCAACCATTTGAAAAATAGAGGATAGGCCTTTTTGTAGCTTACATAACATTAAATTTTGATACACAGTGGTACTTATGATTTCCATTTCGTAACACACAAAGAATACTGATTTAGACTTTATGAAATTCAGTATTTCTAGATATATGTCAAGAAAATGCACTCTTCTCAAAAATCAAGCTGAAAAACCATGATCTTCTGGCTTTTAAGAATCTGCACATGCCAATAACTCAGGTTTTTCCAGTGTAAAAAATAGGATGTGCCTCTTTAGTCTAATAGGACCATAATGTAATCTAACAGAAGACCACAGAACATATGAAAAATTTGTCCTACAGTCCCTAGGTGAACACAATATCATTTTCTTCTTGTCACTTTACACTGAGCATGTTAGATAAGAACCTATAATAGAACTGAATATAATGGCTTCTCCAGTCAATACTGGGATGAAGAGTGAGATTTTTCCTAATGGCATCTTAGTAGCCAAAACCCTTGGGCAACATGGAAGTTCATATCAGCCTTAAAATTCTGACAAGCAAAAAATTATGTCAACATGATTTTAATACTGGAAAACAGTCGTTGCCTTCACTACCTTAAAATGAAAATTCTCACATTGAAATGTACTTTTAATAGAATGTTTTTGAGAGAAACAGCTTTTCCTCCAGAAGTTTTTTAAAAGAAATATCTTTGCCATTCACCTAATAACACCTCAAGATTTTCCATCTTCATCTTTCCATCTATCATCTTGCTAATAAAAAGAGAAGGCAAGGGAAAAGAAACAAAACAGAAATATCTGAAATTGTGTTGGTTTTTAACCTTTGCCTTTTTAATAATTTAGCCTGAGTAAAGGTTTAAATGTGAAGAGTAGGGGAGACTTTTATAGAGAGCAGGTTAGAGAAGAAGTTTACTGGCTGACTCACCATGGACATCATTTCTGAGCACATGAAGTACTGAATAGCTAATGTTTTTGAAAGCTTTAGCAATGCAGTGGAAACCTGACAGCTTCACATGTGCCCCAGATGTTCTCACCAACATCTGCATAACCCAAGACAAGTATGCTAAAAAAACATCCCCTCCATGGGTCTCTTTTTATGGGAAAGGGAGTACAGCTCTTCTGTTACCATTTACCGTCCTGCCTGAGGCTGCACCAATGCTACACAGGTAGCAACTCTGATGTGCAATTAGTTACAAAAAGATTGCCGATTGACTACAGGCATCCATGAAGAAACAAACATCCTCTTCACCTCTTTGATCTAGTCCTTAAAAATAAGGAGGTGATGATAAGACAGTTTCACCTGTAGTTGCCTTTCCTTATGCAATAATCAGTGACTTTAACAGAATTCAATTCGCTAAACAGTGTTTTATCCTCAACTTTTCTTGTTCAATTAACTTGCATTAACTGAAACTATCAAAGCAGTATAAAACCAGTCAGGAATGATCTTTCATGTACACCAACATCTGATTCTTGGGAAATGAAGTGTAATTATTGAGAACAGCTTTCCATTGTGTCCATATACTGATAGAAGGCAAATATAGATGAAGTAGTTATTTTAAAAGTACCAGGGACATGGAAAAAGAAGCATAAATTCAGTAATGTGAATTTAAATGTCAGTCTGCGTAATATAGCTCACTTATTATGTGCAATAACATTTTACTATCAATATTTTAACAATGCATAGATGTAGTGGCAGTTGTGACAACTGAAAATTTTAAATTATTCATCTAAGTTATTGTGAAAGTAGGCATCACTCAAAAATCTGTATGTATTTATATTTACTTTTCATGCCTAATACAGAAGCAATAGTATTTATATTTTATTATAATATATAGGTGTATACCATAGTATATAAATCCCTACTTATATGTATTTTTGTTGAGGCACCACCTTAGTGGTGATAAAAATACCAACACTTCATTGGAGAAATGGTGTCTTCCTGTAGGAGCTTGCAGTATAAATGGACAAGAAGGACAAAGGACGGAAAAAAAATAAAGCCTTGTTATGATCACTTTATGATCTAGAACTTATGCACTGAAGGAGTAAAAAATATTTGCCCACACCAGCACAAGAAGCCTCTGTCAGAACTAAGAATCAAACAGTAACTCCTAAACTGCAGTCTTGTGCTCTAACCATATGGTCAAAATCATCTGCAAAATATTAAAGGTTTAGTAGGAGACTATGTTGTGACTTAACATGAACAGTTGCTGATATAATAATTGAGTTTATTTTGCCTACCTGTCTTCTGAACAGTTAGGCATAGCAAAACTGCTCAGGGATAGGGTGACTATGCCAATAAAATAACATGCGAAAGTATTTCAGAGACATTTTTAAAAATCATGGTCTGTTTGGTTTTTTTTCCACTGACCTTCCTGAAGGTAACTTCGTGTAGCTTAATGTTACTTAGTAACTTGAGTTGTTGTTGAAGGTTTTTGTGAGAGAGAGAGAGAGATTGGGAACAATATTGATTCTGGATTGATGAAAAAACAACTTGCTTGAAGACCAAATACCACAGGAAACAAGACTGTCTCTCAGTAATTTAAGAGAGCTTTGATTCTGGAGGTAAAAAACAAAAATAAGAGGATTCTGGAAGGTGGATGTACTCCACAGCTGTCAGTTGTACCACACTATGGGTTAAAACATGAGTAAACACATTTGTGACTCACTTATTGACAAAATTATATGCAGCTGCTAAAACACTGCCTGGTTTTGGGTAGGTTGCATTTGAACTACACTGCTGGAATCCTATTCCAATCTATGGCATGTCTTATGGACACTGTACAGAGTAGTCCATGCTAAAAGCATCACTGAAAAAGTGACAAGTTGTACTAAAATAAGAAGATAAGCACATGGAAGCAACCACTTCCCACTCTTCCTTGTCACACACACACACAAAAACCCCAAAACAAAGCACAGAGGGAAAAAAATTAGAACCAGCCCTCCTTTTCTTTAGAAACTGCAATATTTCAAGAAATGGGAAAAGTTTAGTGGTGCAACACTGGAACAACAAATGCACCTCTCCAAAGGGCTTTTCCAGATCAATATCCTCTTTCAAAGAACAACAATTTGTTGTAAAACAGGCAGGAGGGTCTGCCACTGGACTACGCAGAAGATCATCATCATCTACCTATACTGCACTATCCTACAATTTACCTCTGCCTATTTTCAATTCTCTGAAACAAAACAAAACCAAAATCAGGGTAAGTGCCAAGGTTGGAGGCAGATGCCGTGTCACAGTGCTGCGGGGTGATTAACACCAGATAGGGAAGCAGGGTCTGAACAGAAATCTTGCGTCTCAGTGAGGTCACTTCCAGTCTATGTGTGAAAGAATCAACCAAACCTCTCCACTGTCGAGGGTACAGTCAGACCGAAACCAGTGCATCTCAGACAGCAGAACCCCGTGTGATTCTGTCTTGTGAAGGACTCTGCAGAAACCAAGTGAGACACAGTCAAGCACGGTGGGGCTGGGCAAGCATCTGAACGAAATACGCACTCCATTGCTGCAGATGAGCTCCACATGGCTGTTAAACCACCTGTCCTCTGCAGACAGGATCTACAGCCCAATCATACCTGAGCAAAGTCCTTGCCTAGCTTTCTCCTGACAAATTGGTCAGTTTGCTCTACAGCTCCAGGCTGCTCTCCTGGGTTTGGCTGTATACCCTTGAATCCCCCTGTATAGGCTTTAAACCTTTTTAACCTCTTTACATAAAATGGAAAGAGAAAAGAATACAGGAAGCACTAAAAGGCTGGGTGTACCCAAACTTAAAATAGTAATTTTTTTGGTTTAATTACTGTGCTGGTAGAATGAGTTACTGTGCCCTGTTAGTACAGTGCTGAGTATGAAAAAACCCACCTAAACTACACAATAAAAGTGTAGGAGAACGAAGAATAGAAACCAGATGCTGAAAAAAGGTACAAGTAGGACTATAATTTGTGGCACTGTACAATTATTCTCCGTAGTCTCAAGTCTCACTTGCTTCACCAGGTCAGTGTAATACGATTGTCACCTATGAAAATCATAGCAGCATTGTTTTTATACATATCTCATTCCTCTTGTAGCTCTTTTCAGCCAAAATAACTTCTTTCACGGCATATCATAACAGACATCAACTCCTCCCACAGGCATCACTACCTTTCCCAGTTATGTTCTGTTCAGTTTAATTCACAGGCCTGCTGGAACAAGGAGACAGCACGTTTTTAAGTGTTTGTAGCACGTCTATCTGATACTGTGCAAGTAAGGTGATCTTAAGGGACCACATTTTCCCTGACTTTTTATGCAGGGGCTGAAGTGGGTTCAACTTCTCTCTGTTCCTGCTTCCTCACACAAGAATCAGAGTCCTGTAAGTTGCCCCAGATTGCTGCTTGTGGAAAGCATAAAGTATCATATTCTAGCAGTAAATTAATATGAGTAGTGTTTTAAATCTTGTATGTTAGCAAATATTTTAGCAGTCATTTTTAAGCATTCAGTTCCTCAGTAAAGCCTCCTTTTTTACAAATGAGAGGGGCTGCAGGTCTGGCAGTAGGGATAGGTTTAATATTGTCCCAATCTTAATGCTTAACTGAAAGATTTATTTATGAAACAATTTTGGGCAATTTAAGCAGAACTCATCACAGAACGAGATATGTTTCTGAAGGGTCCAGAGGTAGCATCCATAAATCACTGCAGCACAATGCTTTAGAAGTGGCTGACAGACCACCAAGGCATCACAACGAGCAGGAAAAGAAGTCAGTCTGTTTTGCTATTCAGGCCCAGCAAATAATTAAACCAGCAGAGTTAAGAAAAATGGTATCTATCCTTGGAGAAAATCTATCTCAATCTTCTCTCTTGTTCAGAAGCTGGAGTAAAATACACATAGGTATTTTCCAACTAGCAGATGCAACCTACCCGCTTACGGATTAACTACAATTCCTATTACCAGCATACAGTGCCAGGGCTTTAATCAAAGCCTGCTAGAAGTCCTTGCTGATAATGGTTCTTAATTTTAATAAGCAATATTAAGACATAAAACTTCTTACTCTTTTATTCAACAGTAACTATAGCTTAATGTCAAAGATTATTAAAAGTGTCATAGAACCGTTGGATGGATTGAACACATTAACATCTTTTGCATGCAAACTGACTCCAGGAGAAGCAACAACGTGATCTGACATTGTTATAACTTCACCCTTCTCCAGGTCTCTCAAAAACTTTCTCCTCTTTTGTAGAGGCAACAGATTTTGTCACTTTTCTTCCCACCTTCCTTTTCCATTTCTAGTCCTAGCACGAAATTTTATGATTCCTGCTTTTTAATATTTTTTCCAAAATAAAATTTCACCTTTTATTCTTCCTACCCTTATTTCTAGTCTCAGATGGTCTTTTGATGAAATATTATACTTTGACTCCCTGACTTTATTTTTTCTCCAGTCTCTTGTGATCAGACTTCCCAAAAGCCTTCTGAAATGTAAACAAATTATACAGCCGAACTGTTTTCCTTATTCCCTGCCGCGTGGATTTCTTCCAAATGCACTAATAAATAGTGCAGCACGATTTTATTTCGCTAAATCTGTGATGATTAAATGTGATCACAATGAAGACTTTCAGATCATCAGTTCTCAATTTTTAACTGTGTTGAACATATTTCACATCAAATTTAAGGAAATGCTTTTGAAAACTGTTAGTATACATCCCAATTCATAAACACGGTGTTATTTTGACTGCGTAAGAGACACACACTAAACCGGATTTAATTTCTAGATACCATAAAAAGCTCATTAAAATATAGAAATTGAAAACTCCTGAAAAAATTTAATTTTCACTTACTCTCACACATATGGAAGCATGGGTATCTGCATGTGCATGTAGAAGTATATTATATTTTGTTCAGCTGTGATGCCTCTTGATATGAGAATTTTAAAAGGAAATGTATGCTCTCAGACTGACCATGAATTTTTAACCAATGTCATAAGCTACTGTATCTTCTTTGGTAGAAGAAAGGAAAGTTGCTGTTGACAGCTGTTCTTAAATCTTGTTTTACAGAGGCCCAATGTCCTAAAATGCAAATTTTTTTCTTCTTCTTCTTCTGACTATAGCGTGAACTATATTACATTCGTATTTGCATTTTCTCCCCTAGCCTGTATCAAATATTTCAGCTGAAATACATCTCTGACAGAGATCTGGATTCTCAGCCTTTTAAAGTTAATTTCTTCCTTCGGTGGAAGGAGAGGCATTTTGCTATTGACATCTGGCAGCCATTTAAGGCACTAGCAAACCCTCTTTCAGAGCAGTACACATATCTGGTTTTCTTTCAATATTTTCTTGCTCTGAATGCCATCCTATTGCTTTTCTTGGCCAAAAAAAAATAAATCTGTTTGGTGGGACTAGATTTCAACTGCTAGATTTTCACTATACTTTGTACTAAACCGGATCCATAAGAACTATCTAACGTGCAAAATCTGTTGTTTATACAGATCTGCAGCTGGCTCTGTCCCAGTTGCTTGAGAGTGATATCTAAACATAAAATAATCTCTGCATAAACTGTGGGTTTGTAAAATATGTAAGCACTCGGTGTTTGTTCAGTCCAGATCGCTCGCTAAAACTGAAGGTTATTCCTGGGTGATAACCATCAGATGTCAGTTCAGATGGGAAGCAAAATTCTTGCAAAGTTTAATTGTGCTAGAGTCACAGGGACATAAAATGGGGAGAGGTTGGGTAGAATTTTGGAGTATACCATCAGCATATGCAAAAACTAACCTGTGGTATTTGTGCTTCCTTGAATTCTGTGGAAGTGAAGTAAATAACTTTAAAATACAACTCTAATTATGAGATTGCACCCTTTGAATCATTAGAGTTGCAATCAGGAACAATGCTTCTTTTCTATTTACACATAGCGATGATCCTGCTACAAAAATAACTGCCGTTGAAGGGTAACACAACGTCAGGTTAAAAGAGTTTTCAAAAAAACTTAGCAATAAAATGCACGTGACAGCTTGAATGACCCAAGTTGTCACATTTAGGGTCTTGCCTTCAGTGCAAAAAGTGGTTAAAACGGTAGTAATTTCATTTCTGGTACAAGGCAAATTCACCAATCAGCTATAAAACTCCACTCTGCTATGGCATTTGGGATTTGGGGGGTAATTTTAGGATAGCAGAGACATATTAGTTACATCAAGGTTTAAACATGCGTCATTTTATATGGGAAGAGATTGCCATGGGCAACTTAAACAAAATACTATTTGAAAAAAAATGACAGATATGGTCTGGCTTTAATGTTTGCTTTATAGGAAAACCAATCAGAAAGGTCAGTAGGTCATACTTGGCAAATTGATTATTTTAGGCTTTTCAATGCTTTCATCTGATATAACTGTAAGCATTGCATCCCTACTTCAGCCACATAGATTACCCCTTACTAGAGCACATTCTTTGCTGTTAATGGAGTGCAGTTATCAGAAATAGTACATGCAGCCAGGTAAAATTAATTCTTTCCTTTCTGATGTTTTCCCATAATCTCCTGCAAGCTCCAGAGACCAGGATCTCCTCTGAACTAGATTCCAATGTATAAAATGCAGGGGGCCATCTCCTCAGGAAGATATCCCATAAATTAACATGTCAATGCAGGACTCTGCAATGAAGCAGTGCCCTATGTGATGAGCTCCAGTGTGAAATTCATCTTTCCTCAAAGTTACCATGGGACTGGTGCCTTGTCCCCAAAGCCTTTCCCTCTGAAACCACCAACTGCCATGGAGTAATGTCTATTACAAGCAATAAGTGTTGGGTGACATTGGATCAGCTCAAACTTAGCAGCATGAATTTGCAGAAGTCTAACGCACACTGTCAAATTCATTCCTATAATAAAGACGTGAGAATCCAAAGGAACAGAGTATAGCTGCCCTACTTAAGACCTTAAACTTGATTTATGCCAATTTGCTCTCCCAAATCCCATCACTTCAATCCTCTTGGTGTCCTTTCTGTACTTAATTTATATTAAGCTATTGCGAAATACTCTTTCTGTGTTATAAGACCATTTGGAATGCATGCGCTTTATCTAAAACCACAGAACTTGCTGGGGCGGTAGTATTAAGGTTCAGTTGTGAGGATACGTTCTCTATGTGTTAGAGTATTGGAAGTGGGGTAGAGGCAGGCTCTCCCACAGCTACTGTAACTTAGCTAACATGCTGTTAAACCACGCTAGCTTCATTATTCTTACGAGCTTTTAGTTACCACTTGTCCTGTGATTCCATGAGGTCTCTATTAAGTTCTGTGGTAAGGCAGTGCACTTGCATTTCTTTCTAGAGCAAAAATAAATATTATTGGCTGCCTTTACTATTGAAACTAGATTCCCAAACTGTACCTTTCCACTCTCCACAAAAAGATACCCACAGTGTGCAAGTGCTCTCATTCCACCAGCTTACCTACATCCATATTTGCAAACCTTTTGGATAAGATATTGATCTCTCTTCTTATCTGCTGGAGTGATTTACTCTTGAGGAAGCAGGAAGCTGAAGAGACTGAATTTTTGATTCTATTTCCCAGTTGAGTTCAGAGTTAAGGTTACATGGGTGACAATAACTGTATATTTGGAATATATCATAAGCTTAACATTGTTTTGTTTTTCCTAAAGGATACTCAAATTTCCATTTATAGGATTTGAAATACTATAGCATTTCCCAAAGTATTCAGGTAGAGGGAGGAACAGCTGAGGCAATAAATAAATTTTCTCAGAAGAAGAAAGGGAGGGGTAGATTATGCCTTTGCTAACCTCGAGAATTTTGGGATCACATAGACCGTCTTCCTCGGGAATAAGAGAGTCAAGATCACAGTTAGGTTGTCTTCTGGGGGATTCTGAATAAAGTCAGGTGGCTGTGGTTAATTTTGAGTTTTTTACTTCTCTTCAGCCAGTAGCTGGCACTATTTCAAACAACAGAACCATACCACCCTCAAATAAAATTATAAGATCGACCATGACAATTAACGCATTGCAAATACAATTATTTAGAGAAAGAGAAGTTCAGTACTTGGAACTGAGAGAGAGAGCAATATCCTGACATGGCAAATGTGCCTGTAGGGACAGCTGCTGCATCTGACAGTGTCTCCTTTGTCAGCTAGCGTCTGTCTCTTGTCCTCTACAACCCAGGGACCCTATCCTGCTTGCTACCCTCAATACTGTGCTCTGTGCCCGTTGAGAGGGGGCCAGGCCATCTGCAGCAGTTCTGCAGGCTGCATTTTCAGAAGTGCTCAGCCCTCATAATGGAGTCCTAATTTTCCAGAGAGTCTGGCACCTATTCAGTTATCTTACCGCAATGTACCAAATTTTCAAAAGTGCTTGGCCATGTGCAGTTCCTGTTGACATTAAAGCGTGCCTGTGTGTTTATCCACAGCTGCTGCCTCTTTCACACATCTTTCAAGCAGCTCCTTTCCCAGTGCCTGTGTCAGCACAATGACCTCTCACATTGTCAGGGACATCTTTACGACGTGAGGTCACGCAATTGGGGAGCAATCCCAGTCCTAGCCAGCTGGTGGGCACTTTAATACCTTACTGGGGTTCTGCTAGCAAATGTGGCACTTGGCTGGAGAGAGATCTCACAGCCTCTCTCACAGTGACCTGTCTTTGAGGGTGGAAGGTTTCTGGACCCTCCTCTCAGTACTTTAAAATGAGTGGGACAGATCTTGGGGCAGGGAGAGCAATGCGAGGTTTAATTCCTGTGGGTGAGACACAGCATTGAAAACGGGTGCTAACGTTAAGATGAGGCTCACAACAAATTGACCATGTTTATTTCCTCTATGGAATGCCCCATGCAGATTCTCCTCGGCTTTGTACCATGGACGTAGCACACTGGTCTCTCCCCAGATTTCTGAGCATTGCTCAGACAAAGCCAGCTTCTCCAGAAATGAATCTGGACAAAAACTGTATGTGCAGACATAGAATAAAATATTCTTGTTCTGTAAACATTTTCCCTGCATTTGTTAGGGGTGAGATTGCACCTACCTGAACAGAAGCACAAGGAATTAATGCCAAATTCCCCACTCCTTATAGGTAGAATGGGCCACTTAATTGTTTAGAGAAGGTGTTTTTCCTACAAATGTGCCTCTCATAATCTTCACAACAATGGGTGTTGTTCCTTTCCAATTGTAATTAGCCTTGGTTTGATACTGGTGACTTCCCTTCATGCTTGTACTGCACTGTAGTTTGGAAAATACTAATCTAACTCATAAGCACCAGAGAGAAAGCATAGGTTCACTCTGAAAATTGGACTAAAAAGGGCTGTATGTGCAGAAAAGTCTACTGTAACTTGTCACTACAGTAACTGAACCAGGCTGGAGGACAACAAAGGCTCCTGAGGGGTAGAAGCACTAAACTACAGGACAGAAACAATAACAGATCACTGGGTGATCTGAAAAAAAAACCCAAACTATTTTGACTTCTAGAAAGCATTTACTCACCTTCATTTTTGTATTTTCAAAGTTATCCTTTCATAAAATGAGTAAAAGGAGCTTTTAAAAATTATTAATCTGACTGTGTCATTTTTAAATTTCACACCACCAATACTGTTAGAACAAACAGTGCACAGTTCAAAAGAAAGGAATGTTCCTATCAAAGTAGTCACACGCGAAGAGTACAGAGCCCAGCATGGAATAACTAATGGCCCAAACTACAACAAAATATTATTTTTAATATGTTTTTCAACCTGAGAATCATTCAGGGTTATCAAGCTACGATCCAAACCTTCTCTATGCATACAGCGTCCTGTTGTCTGTCTTAATACTTGTTTCTTTACTAAGTACATCACATTGCAACACAGAGGTCTTGCTTTTAAGGGCTCTCCATTCAGCACCATCAAAAATACGGCTACAGAAAAGCCTTTGCATGTAGCATGTATTTGCTGATGATTGCTCAAATGGGCAAATAATGAATGGTGCAGACTGAAAAGCAATTATAGAAGGCGGTCCTTCCAGGATGGGGTGCTTGAAAATAGTCACCAGTTTGAAGGGAACTTTGATGGGTAGTATCTTTTAGTGCAGGTTATAAAGGAGAGCAAGCAGAAGCCTGAGAAATGGAGGGAGGCTGTTCATGCAAGGAAATGCTGGGCGAAAGCTCTGCTTTGTCCAGTGACCATGCAGGTCCTTAACATCTA
>NW_010187650.1:394-6609 GCF_000695765.1 Mesitornis unicolor | reverse complement strand
GCTGAAATCAGTTTAAAAAGCCAATTTATTTCAATGAGAACGGAATGTAGTTTTGGCATGTAAAGCCTTAAAGATTGAAAATTACTCCTTGATTTTGTGCTTGAGCATATTTTCAGACCACATGAATTGTAGGTCAGACGCAGGAACTTCACAATCAGCTCTGGCAGCACATTACCTGTCTGACAACATAGTCAGCTGCACTTATGGCTAGAGAAAAAGGAAGCAATCCTCACCTCTACTTACCAGCTCTTCCTTGAAATTCGTCCCTTTCTGTCACCCCATCACTTGCTCTCCGTATGTGGAGTTCTCAAGATTTAGCCAAACCAACTAAAAGCAGTGCCAACCTACAGCTTCAAAAAACTGTTAGAGAAACCTTTCTCCTCTCTTTGCAGCACTTATGTGAGGTCACTAGAAAATTACTCAGATGATTACTGTTTATGGGATCTGGGGCACTGCTGTCAGAAATACCACTGACATGGAATTTCTGCAGTGCAAACAAAGGGTGGCGATGGCCAGGTTCTTGGGGCGACAGAGTAGGTTTACTTGTGAATTTATGCAGCCCTCACTCTCTCTCCTTAGATAACAATCATTAGCTATATCATATGTGGAACCCAGGAAAATAAGGTGCTCCATCAAACACTACTATTTTCATCATAACCTTTGCCCAAATTTACTAGTCTGACTAGTGTTCTCTGCAACAGTCTTGTGCGATCAGAAAGCTTTTACTACTGTAACCTGTCCGTTTCCTTTCATCTCAGAGCCTATTTCTGCACTGACTAGCAGCAATTTAAGAGAAAAATTTATACAGTCACAGCACTAACAGAGGTGTCAAATGAAGATAATAAGTCCTATAATTTTAGCTTTTCAATTCATTATGTCTTTCTTCTTTAGCATTAAAAAGAGCAAAAGGAGTAATAAAGTTTTACAAATGCTAATCTAATAGGGAAAGGGGACTTAAAGAAAATGGGTTTAGTTATAATTTATGAAAATATAAAACAACAATATTTTGCTGCTTTGCTTGTTTTCATACCCAGTACCACAATAACAGAAACAGGAAATGAAGTTATGGATTCCAACAGAGAAAGTAGAAAACAGACGCAAACTGCAGATAATTTCTTCCCTAATTTTTCCTCACTGCTCCTCTCTCAAATTATCCTTTTTATACTGAAAATCATTCCAACATAGGTCAAAGAGATCACAGACTACTGCACAAGTACTTACATAAAGGAGGAAATGTTCATTGCTTTGTTAATGTACTATTTCCAGAAACAGAGGTTCCATTTCTACAACAGCATTAAAGCGACGATTAACAGAATTGTTTTCTAATTGTCCTGATGTTCAGGTACAGAGTGGTTTATTCCTCGTAAGCAAGCTGTACTGATCTGTTTTACAGAGTGGAGCCCTACCAGCATCTCATTCCAGACCTGTAGCACTAGTGCACGATTAGAAAGTGCTTCAGAAGTTTTTAGCAGTGTTTTAGTGTCCCAAGAAATCTAATGGTGGAAAAATAATTCCTCACCTGTGGCTTTAAAAAACACTGATATTTCAGACAAGATGAGTAAATACAAGGCTGACTTCTGACTTACAGGATCTTGTCCAATCCGGGGAAAATAGGTGAGTTTAGGTGACCTTAGGATGTAAGGACGTAGTAAAGAGGTACACAGGACGGTCAGAAATTTTACATTACTGAAGACCACAAGAGGCTATGTGCACTTGCTACATTGGCCTACAAGTGTTTGCAGTTGCCCTTCTCTGGTTTCAATGTACCCTCTATTCTTTACAGTACAGGAATGAAATTAAATTTACCTCTGTACCAGCACAAAAAAAGAATGTTTGTTTTGTTTAACATGTAGCAAAGCCTTAGAAAGGAAGACTGGATATGCAGCAGGCTGGAAGCAGTCCAGAAGAAGGATGTCTCCAGAGGCTAATGCAATTATGATTCCATTTTTGTTGGCTGTGGGAGCAGAAGGTATCATCTAACCGCAAGAACGGCTACGCAGAGGTTACGGTGCTAAGCCTGCAGAGCATTGTGTACCTTAGACTCTGATTTTGTTAGTAAGTGAATTTATATATGAGAAGTTAGAGATCAGGGATAGTCCTGACACTGACGGATCTGCAAGCAGGGCAACGGTTGAGAGTTCAAATACACAGTCTTAGGCTGTTACAGAGAACAGCTGCGTGAGGATATAGCTCTGCATTTCTGCAGAACAGCTTGCTGAATCAAGGCCGTGAGGTAGTTTATTTCATGGATTATACATGTATTTAATTACAAGTCTAGATAAATATTTGCAGCAATAAGTTTTTGAAGTACTGCAAAGTTACATAGTATTAATCATTTATTGCAATCATATGAAATATTCCTTAGGTTAAATATTTACTGTTATTTTCAAGATATTGGTATTGAGCATATTATAAACATGGCACAAATGCAGAGACATCTTTCTCAGAGCAATATACTAATTTGAGTTGCTTTTAGACTTATTTCCTGATGGATATTTGCCATTAATGCACTATGACTTTTTCCTTTATGAAAAAGGCTCTAGCCCAAGCTAAGAGAAAGTCGTAATTTAAAAGACAGTTTCCACTGTGCTCAGCATTCTCACAGTAATAATAGTTTGTCCTTTTTTCTTACTGCAGCTCCTGCATTAAATATTTATATTGATGTTTATTTTGTAAACAAAAAAACCAAATTAGGCTAACGCACGAAGCCTATGATGTGTTTTAATATCTGCATTTGTTTCATGTTGTGGCTTTTTATGCGATTGATTCAAAGGAACACGTTAAATAATAAATAACTTTTTAAAAATTACATCAAAGTATTTCTATTTGTTCACTGAACGAGACCATTTTTTAAACAAAAACTTTGTGTAAGAATTTCCTCCTGATCAATAGTTGAAAAGCCCAACCAACCTGAAGGTGCTATTTGTAGGACAACTCTCACATTTATTTAGTTAATTATATTTCCTGTGTTATCTTGGGATTTCTAGAAAGTTTGTTTCCTATAGAGTGCTTCTGCTGCTTGTCACTGCCCAAAATAGCGTGTTTTGGGTGGGAAGCACCTAGGCTCTGTGCTAGAGGTGGGGTGTTAAGGAAGGGTACTCACCTGTCCAGGCCTTAAAACCTTGGGATTTGTACATACCGGTTTCTTTGGCGGCATTTTGCACAGTGGGGTTTCACTTGATAAGAGTAACGGCTCTGCATCCCTTTGGCATCAGTGTTAACACAGTCATCACTTCGTAAGACCTTATAAACTGTCTGCCTTTTCTTAATCCATACTTTAAACCAAAAGCATTTAGAAGATGTCTTGCTGCCAGTTGTCTCAGTCAACTCTTTAGTGCAATTCGAAAGGTTGGATTTTTTTTTTCCTTGATTAATCTGGGGAATCTGTCACTAAAAAGGCAAAGGAAATAAAAAATCAACCAAAAAAAGTAATAAGGACAAACTGAGGAACTGAAGCATTTATTATTCTTCAGATAAGGTCAGTAAAGACTACCAACACACCAACTGTTATCACAGAAAAGGTGCTTGCATTTTCCTGTCTGGTTAAAGCCGTCAGTGGTCATGACATAATGCACATTCCTCAAACTCTGTTATCAACAGAACTCAGATAGACTTGTATATTTTTATGTTCCTGCTTTAGCCTGATAGTGGTCTTTTGCTGTACATTCTTCAGATTTTACACACATCTATTGGAAGTGTCAAACATCAGTTTGGTTTTCTTAGGTCTGTTTTCTTTCATCTTTCAATCTGATGCTTAGTGGAGTATTGAAGCAACTGCAGTTACGTGTTGCCCTAAAGTTGGCTTGAAAGAGGAAAACTAAACTTTAAAGATGTATCAAAATTGGGATTAAATCACTTACTCCAGAATGGCCATATACTATTTTTCAAGGCCCAAGATAAAGACAGACCTTGTGTACAGTGTATGTTGACCTGTATATATACAAAAGTGTTACAGAAATTCTTTCAAAAACAAAAGCAACTTTTTTTTTAATTCAGTGAGCAATAAGAGATCTGAAACATATCTTTTAGGGATGTTAGTGCAATGGTGGCCTGAAAATCCTGAACAACTCATCTGTAGAAATTGTTGTTAAGTTTCAATTAGTAAAAGATTGGAGGCATTGAAAGGAGAATTTCAATGAATGTTCTATTCATGGAATGACTTCAGATAACCTGAAAAAAATCTGCAATACTTTTGATGCCATATATGCACATTCAGCTGCCTGCATGGTTTCTAATGAAGTCATAATTCATTGCCACCAGTTGCAAAATATTGTTTGAATTCTCCAGGTGCTTGCTGATGACAGTTGGATCATCTTGCTAAGCATTCTCTTGTATTTAATACCATTTTGCTGACTTCCACCGAACTATATGAAGGCCTGTTCTCCCTGCAAATTCAGAAGTCAATCATGAGGGCTTTGTGCGGCATCCAGTGAGAATGCACCATAATCTTCTAAAATAAGGTAAGAATAATGAATAATGAATTGTATTTTACAGTGCTTCATGTGCTTTTGACCCCAGAAAATAATTGGGAAGATCCAAAGCTCTACAAAGTCCAGTGGTTCCCTTAGTTCAGCTTCTGTTGTGTTTTGGGATAAGGAAAAGTAACAGACAAAATCCTTGCGGTGAGAGAACAACCCCACAGGGTATTCCTGGAGGGCTTCATGGACGTTAGGGGATGCAGATGCCAAAAAGAAAGAACAACATGAAGGTGCAGACCTGCAGGTGACAGTTCAGTGAACATTTAATAGAAATTAAATGCCCTCCTCCTTCCAAAGACCAGTGCCATTCAACCACAGGAGCCAGGGGATTGCACTAAGTGGCATTGGGATAACTCATACTACAGCCACTGACTGTACCCAAACCAAAACTCTGTGTTTATACTAGTCAAGGAAAAACAATGGGGAAGCAAGCTCAAACGCTGGATCACTGGTCAGCCCTACTGCTGGCATGCTCTCATGTCTCAGAGGACATAGCTTTGTCTTCTGCCACACTAAAGTCTTTGCACTGATGTTGATAGCTCAGTGCTTGCACTGCTCCCAACAGGACCTAAACCACCCAGTGCAGCTTCTTTCCACTGTAAGACTACTGGAGGCTGTGCTAGCAGGCCTGGCATCAGCACTCACAGGCACTCATACTGCATCCCAGGCTCATGCACCTTTAAATGGGCTGTGGAACAGAACTCACATACTTTCAGACAATCTGTGCCAAAAAATTCCCACAAAAAACCAAACATAGGCAATAATAAAGAAGACTTTGGAGTAAAAGTGCATCATAAGGGATGCAGAGGAGACCCTGGACTAAGCACGTCATTGTATGGACACATCCAGGTCCCTGCCCCAGAGTATTTGGCAACAGGGACACAGCAAAAAAACCTAGAAAGATATCGCTGCTTTTCCCTCTGTAGCATACTCAGAGATGGTACTACTAGATTTAAATTCTTTTTTGCACTAAGCTATAGGAAAGCAAAATACTTCCTTTGTCCCAATCCACAAGACAGAGTTAGAGCTGTGTTCTGAGCATCTGTGCTCTCTCCTTTGCGAGCACACTGCTTGCAACATACTGCCAGTGAGCTGTGCACTGTAATAAACAGTTTCTCTAGTCAGACCTTCAAGCATTCTTTTGTTTGTGTCCAATGCTTTACGGAAGACAGCCTAGTACTGTTTCTCTGCAAAAAAATATGGATAGTTAATTCTAAAAACCAACTTTCTGAGAAGGGACTGATTACCCCCTTCACTTGACTCTCTTTACTAAAATAACCTGTGCTGTCTCATCATCTTAGGTTAAACCAGGAATCTGTTCAACAGGAGTTTAATGGACAAAACCTACTCTGTAGAAAACATGAGGATAAAGGTTTTTCCTCAACTAAATCAAAGCTACAGAAAGATGAATATACAAAGGCATTGCAGAGGTAAGGTACAGCACATCAGCAAGCCTTTGAATTTTTGTTTGTACAGTGTTTTATAGACAAGGCTAAAATGAGAATCATTCACTTCCATTGACTATCAAGCAAGACATTTTTTCTTAAGTGGGATGTTGCCTTTCTGGCAATCTGCAATCTTTAGGCATTCAAAAAGAGGCATTGCTATGAAGCAAAGCCATATTTTATTAAGGAAAAAAATGCTTTATTAGTGCTTGAATGTACCTCTCAGATTTCAATAATATAATTTGGTTAAAAAAGGTCTCCTTTCTCGTCCGATACACTACATTCACCCAGG
>NW_010187650.1:0-363 GCF_000695765.1 Mesitornis unicolor | reverse complement strand
GGGAACATCATGAGCAGGTTTATCACACTGCAATATTTAGTAAGCCTCAAAGATTTTCAGGAAAAAAGAAGTGCTGCTGAAAATATACTAATATGGATTGGGCTATAAACAAGAAATTCTGCTCCTGCTCTAAGTTCAAGGTACTCCAGGAACATCAGAAAAAATTATGAGCTTAGGCTTGGAACTGGTCCCTGACCACTGATCAAGTACTTCTGGAGGGTAATTCCTGGATATTTTGAAGTTGCAGAACAACAGCCTCAATGATTAGCCTAGTATGTTATGAGCAGTATCAGTGATTTTCTTTAGTGGCTCTTTATTATCAGCATCTTCAGAGAATCACAGAATCACAGGACGTTAGGGATT
>NW_010187649.1:0-3501 GCF_000695765.1 Mesitornis unicolor | reverse complement strand
CTCAGCGCTGCTCTCATCCATTCTCCCCCAGTTTGGGTCTGTGTTTGGGATTGCCCCTACCCAGGTGCAGGACCTTACCCTTGGCCTTGTTGAACTCCATGGGGTTGCCATGGGCCCACCTCTGCAGCCTGGCCAGGTCCCTCTGGATGATCCCTTCCCTCCAGCATTGACTGCACCACCCAGCTTGGTGTCACCCCAAACTTGCTGAGGGAGCACTCAGTCCCACTGTCCATGTGGCCAAGAGATGTTAAACAACGCTGGTCCCAGTACCAATCCCTGGGGGACACCACTGGTCACTGGTCTCCATTTGGACCTTGAGCCATTGACTGCAACTCTTTGAGTGCCACCATCCAACCAATTCCTTATCCAGTGAGTGGTCCAGCCAGCAAAACCACATTCCTCCAGTTTCATGACCATATACTAAACCCAGTGATCAGATACTAAACCCAACTTAACTCTCTAGCAACAAGGCCACTAAAGACGATGTGAGAAGAGCTCAGTTGGATGCCAACACCACGTAGGTGATTGCCAAGCTGATGTAATGGTGTCCTACATGGACTTATTTAAGCTACAAATGCTTGGCTGTAACTGGCCATCTCCAAATTCAACCAGAGATGAGCTCGATTAGGCACTGAAGTCACAGTGGCGTGTTCAAACCAACCCGGACCATCCATTTCCCCCTCAGCTGGAATCCCTTGTCAACATTAATATTCGGGGATGTTTGTCCTCTTCAGGGCACCTCTTCTTTCTGGTAGCATTTCCTTCGGTCGGTGACCAAAGCCACACAGATCATTGCAGGGAGCACACAGCGTCTGTATTTTGGAAAAAGCCTACAGGCAGTGTGAGCTGGATCCCATTCATAGATTTTAAATTTAGGGGTAGCGGAAAAAGTTACGATTATTTGATCTGACCTCAACGAGCCACCCAATGGCACCGTGTGATTTTGACAAGCATGGCACTGACCTAGAAAAGACTCTCCCAAAAGCACCCAAATTCTCATCTGAGCATCATGTTTCTAAAGCAGTTTAAATTGTTGGCATTGACTCTCGCTATACATTAAAAAGAGGAGAAAAACAAAACAGCTTTCGACTTTTTTACCCCCAGTTGCAGGCACTGGGTGTTACGCCTTTGGCTGCTCATTTATTTCCGAGACCCTCATCCCATCATCCATCTTCCACGATTCCTTTTCACAGACACTGACTCACACCATCAAATCTCAATATGTTCCTCCTTGGATAAAATGAGTAATTTGTGACGCTTTAGTCTCTCGCTTATCTCCCAGATACAACAAATTAATCCTGCAGTGCTGCTCTGCACCATCTGCAACGCCCAAGACACGGCTGGGACCACAGTGGACACAGCGCTCCAATGAGGGGTTTACACACAGTGCTGACACTGTGCTCTTATTTTATGACTCTTATTTACAAATGGAGGACCTGGGAATTTACATATAGTTATTAATTCACCACGGCCACCATCATCTCAGCCTGCTTTCCAGGAAAGTAAACCCTAAATGTTTAAAAAACCACATACACAGGGTTACGTTTCACCCCATAAGAAGACAACCAAGTGTCTTGACCACATAACCTAGACCTCCTCAAAAGTTACCTCCTTGCCATCATTCCTCACTGCTCCAATTCGTGTTTCCTCTACCAACTACAGCAACAAGAAGTTAATATATTTTCTTACCTGACGGACACTGAATTGCACTGTTGGTGCTACCAAACAAGAAGGTTTAAGAGCTTGGAGAATACAGCAGCAAATTTCAGCACCAGAAATTCTCATTTCTTACAAGCCCTTCAAAGTACCTGCAACTGCTCAAATTTAGGGACATTTGTAGCCTGACCATTCAATATTCCTGCGTAAAACTGGTACCAGATCCTTTCAAAACATCACTGGGGACTCCAGACAGCGATGAAGATCCCGATTTATGGCTACAGTTTGCAAATATTCCAATCCCGAATCCTTTTCTTTGACAAAGGATGCCCTAAATCACAGGTTAAGAGAGAAGATGAATAAAACACTAACGGGTAAGAGCTGGAGGGGGAAGAAAACGAAAGCAGGGCAAGAAATCATACACAGCATCCCTTGGAAAGCCTTCACTGTAAAAAATGAGCACAGAAAACCTCCTGCCTAAATGGTATTTGGTGTTCGTGGATGTTACAGCAGAGGATGTCAGTGAAAAAAAGCAGCGCTGCTACATTTTGAAGAGGCTTGGGAAGGAAAAAGGTTTCAGCAATGAGGTTGGGAAGGAGAAGGATAATCCCTACAGTAAATCAATGCCCAAAACCCACCTGGAGTAAGTTGGGCAGTGCACAGAGTAAAAACGCTGGGTCCTGGATGGTCTTGGCAAGAAAAAGAGCTGAAATGTAGACAACTTTATGTATGCTAGGGGTGCACTTGAGCTCTAGACCCTCAGATTTAGTTGCTCCTGTAGGTGCTTGGTGTTGATATTCCCAAAACATCCCAAGAGGGCATGGAAAGCGACCCAGCCGAACCTCATGCAGTTACACAGGGTCGGCCAAACCACAACCCACACTCCATTTGCTAGAAATGGTAAAAGAAGCTATTTCTTGCTCGAAGGAGAGGAGAAGCAGCAGAGTGAGGGTGAGGAGAATAGGATTTGGATGCTAAAATGAAACAATAGGGCAGAAAATTCACGGCAGCAGAGGGGCATATTAAATTTCTAATGCCGCTCTCAGATTTTGCGCATTATTCTCTATTACCACCTTGATACATTTAAGGTGTCATTTTCTGGAGACAAGATAGAAAGGTTTCCTATCCCTGTTTCCTAACGTCATTCACCTCATCCTAAGCCTCCTATAAAAGCTGCCTTTTTATTTCCATTTTCCCTCTTTAAGGTGTCTGAAGATACTTAAACCTGGTGCTCACCGGAGAGGGAATAAACACACAATTTACAATCCCATCTCCTCCACGCCTCATATGATACAAATTGTTCCCATTTTTACTTCAGGTCAAATTTTACACTCTGCAAGGTCTGAACTTTTGCTCAGTGCTCCAAACTCCTCTTTTCTACAACTACACATTCGATACGCCAGGTTTGCACACCCAAAAGGCCCTTCAAGCCTTAAGGCTGAGGAACATCAGCACGGACACGGGCAAGCAGCCGGTCAAAGAGGATTAGCTGTAGAAATGACCAAAAAAAGTAGTCACAGAATCACAGAGTATGAGGAGTTGGAAGGTGTTGGAGGCTTCATGAATTAAAATGGATATGATTATTATATAGAGTTCTATGGTTTGGAATCACCACCTTAAGAATTCTGTAATTTAGAAAGACCACCTTAAGATGACACAGGGATAAAGAAAGAGAAAGTACGACGATGCGGCAAGAGAACGACCCGGAAGTAAACCAACAGGAAGCGGAAGTAAACCAACCTGACCCGGATGTGGGCAGTGACACGTAAGATAGTAACCAATCATACACAGACACACAGAACGTGTGTCTAATACAATCATGTATTAGCTTAGGTAATATGGACA
>NW_010187648.1:74124-86991 GCF_000695765.1 Mesitornis unicolor | reverse complement strand
AACTCCTAATATTCTGTGATTCTGTGATGGAAAGCAAAAAAAGTCAGGAGCCTAGTTAATAGCTAGAAAATTTGGATAAGACTTTGTGGTCAGATGTGGATGGCTCTAATGTCCATTTACAGGTATTCCACAGAGGATTTACCTTTCCTGCATAATGGTTAGCAAATTCTGGTCTCTAGTTTGCAGACTTTCATCAAATCCTACACAGAATTTAAAAAAATAAACCAAAAACCAAAACCATATTAACTACACACTCCCCCCAAAGATTCAAACTGAAACCATCTTAGGAAGATGAAACCGTCATATTCCAAGATGTAACTAATTAATATTTAGATTTTTGTCCAGATCCTCAGACACATCAGAAACAGAGCCTGTACAGACCTGGACCTATGTCCCAGAAGCACCTTCTGTGTGAAGTTCTTGGACTTTCCAATAAGGTCTTTCAGAGCAATAAGCAGGGTGTGAAAGCCTATGCCTGGGCTTCTGGGGCTTGTGGAAAGAAGGCACGTGTTTTTTTGTGACTTTGGGCATTGATTCAGGAAGGCCCAGATGGTTTTGTGTTGTACTTGCCCTGGGTGCTGCACCTGCCAGACATGTTTCTCAGGGTCTACAGTGGGGAGGAGAGGTCAAAGTACTGTCTCCAGCATAGGGGGACAAAGATGCAGAGAACTGAGCAGAAGGAAAGGGATATCCAAAGTTATCAGGCTTCATGGGAAGTATCTGAAAAGACAGATGTGCTTAGCTTGTGAAGTCAGCTACAAAGATGAGGTGGCTCAGGGGTCGTTTGTCTTGTACTCTTCTTCTTGCCATAAATTTAATCCTCTTCTGTGTCCCTTCTTTTGCACCTGTTTTGTTCTCTTTCCTCCTGTTGTTTGCCTCTCTCCTATGCCTTTTCTCCTTTGCCTTCTCTCTTGATACATTTACCGGCTGTTTTTGTTGAATGCTTATTTTCTCTGACTTCTCTTTTCTTTGTTTTCAGTTTACCTCTTCCCTCTGCCTTCCTTTGCTCCTGTTCCTATTAATCCTTGATTTTTTTAATTTGAAATTTGGAAGTTATTTAAGCTATGGCTTCCCCCTGTAACCCTGGAGGGTGACTGAGGATTACTTAGCAGTGCTATAAGAACAACAATTCCCTAGCAATCCTCATAATTCAATGTGCTGTTTAAAGCTCCACAGATCAAGGAGGGCTGATACAGAGAGACAGAAAATGACAGTGTTCCAGAGGAGCTGCCCTGAGGCTCAAGGAAAAAATGAAGGAGTGGGAGATGGTGGGGTGTCATCAAGAGTTTAACAATGAATCTCTGGGGCTTGGAAAGCTCCAGTATTATTCCAGCAGTGATGTTAACCCTATTAAATTACTTAAGACCCTTTGATTTTTCAAAGCTGCTGGATTCACCTATGGCCCTATCATTATTGCTAAGGAATTGGCTATTCACAGGAGGCCAAACTTCATTGCTTGTGATTGCCTAATTCCCACTAGCTTCAACACAAGCTAAGCATATGGAGGCCTGAGGGTGAGATTTGACTCAAAATTACTCATTACAATTATAAGAAGTCAAACTGACTGGAGTCTGCATCTGTTACAGCATAAGCACAGATCAGAATTTCTCTGCCCATCCAAGAAACAGAGTTTTCTGGAGCTGATGGTTTTCCTGTAGTTACCAAAACAATTAATTAATGTAATGTGTGTTAGAGCAAGAAATACCGCAGCTGCTCCATATCTAGAAATGCAAATAAATTGAAACTCACAGTAAGCAAATATTTTTAGAAGAACATCTTGATAAGACAAATAAGCACTAATCTATTTTTACACAATAGTGCAAGGAGTTGCCTGAAGGCCCGTATCTCAGCTGAAGTCAGTAGAGTCCTTCCCAACCTAGTGGCAAGTGAAGCTCCTTTTACACCTGCACGTCAGACCAAAGGCATCTCCCTCCTGCATCAGCAGCTCCTGGCCAGCCCATGTGAAGCTCCTGAGTATGATGCTAATGGCAATGGACATTTTCTCTGTCGCTCTTGTAGAGGGTATCTATTTTCTTTCCAGTGGTCAACCTATTCCTCGAGTGACCTACACAGAAGAAGAAAAGAAAACATGGGGCACCGTCTTCAGGGAGCTGAAGAGTCTCTATCCAACTCATGCTTGTTACGAACACAACCACGTGTTCCCACTGCTGGAGAAGTACTGTGGCTACCGGGAGGACAACATTCCCCAGCTTGAAGATATTTCAAAATTCTTGCAGAGTAAGTATGAAGCATATGAAAGAACCAAATCAAATGAAAGGCCTCAGCTGTCAGTGGGGTTGGTGCTTCCAGAGATGGAAAAGCAGACCTTGCTTTATCACAGGCTCTCTGTGATTCTTGGATACATCACTTAGCCTGTGTCTTAAGTCTCACTCTAAAACTTCCAGGGGTATGTTGATACAGATATTCGGATACTCTGATGGTGATACACATGGGTAGAAATCTCTCTGTTCTTTCACAGCTAAACTCTATTTAACATAAGGAGAGCAAATTAAAAAAAATAACAAATTTTTTTCACTGCGAGGAGTCCAAATAAAGATAAAATCAAGCACACTAGCTGTTTTTAAGACATAATTTTTTTGTCCCCTCAGCCTGCACTGGATTTCGCCTGCGTCCTGTTGCGGGCTTGCTCTCCTCTCGGGATTTCTTGGCTGGGCTGGCGTTCCGGGTATTTCACTCTACTCAATATATTCGCCATGCATCCAAACCCATGTACACACCAGAACCGTAAGTACTTTGGCACAGAAAGCGTGTAAAGTTGCAGCAGATTAACAGCAGGGTCAGCCCAACTCATACTAACCATGTGGGACGGTGGGGCACTCCTGGGAACAAAGCTAATGGAGAGAGGCCAAGTGACTACTCTATTCTGAAAACATTTTTGGAAGATTTCTAGTCTTTTTAACAAGCTGCATCCTCTTCTGAAAGTTCTTATGGGACTGATCAGACAGTTTTGCTACTGAAGGCATACTTGCGTGGTGGCTGTGAGGTGAGAAAGCACTGTAGAGAGGCATTTAGCTTAGCTATTAACACTCAAACAGTAGCGTGAAATCTAGTGCAGGAGTGACTCAATGTGTTGCTAGCAAACTTCTGGCAGCAGGATAGAGGAAGCCCAGATCATTAATCCTTTCCCCTTTTTTCAGTTTTATATTGTAGTTTCTCTCTGCCCCTGTCCATTATCCTTTCCCACTTGCCGTTTTCAAACCAATTTTCTTCCTTTACTTTGTATTGTTGCAGTTCTTTCTCCTCTCCCTTACTATTTCTTTGGTTCCTACTTCTTCACACAACCTTCTTTCTTCCTCCATTTTTCTATCCCTCATTATTCTGATTTTCCTCCCTGTTTCTCCTCACTCCATTCTCATTGTGCACAAACCCAGGCTGAAATAGCTTTCACTGGCCTTGCCCTCTTGAGAGCATCTTATTCTTCTTCTCTTTCTATCTCACCAAATGACTTCTATGTCTTTGAAAAATCTGGTGAATTCTTCACCAAACACACCTGTCCAGCTGCCAATTTCAACTTGTGATGGAAGTATTCCTACCTGGGTAAAGGAGAGCTTTCACCTCTCAGTGGAAGACTGTGGGGCTGAACATGGACTGAAATTGAACTCTTGAGGTGCATATTGACACCATGGTGAATTGTCTGAGTAGCCTGAGCTTCATCTAAAGAGGTTTCTTGTCCTTGAGACTGAAAAGTCCATGTTCCCTTTGGTAAGGTGATTTCTTTCTGGGCTTTCCTGACCTGGGTGGGCAGTTAAATGGACAATTTTCTTCCATAAGGAAAACCAAATAATGTATCACCATTCTTCTCAGGAATGTGTGATGATAAAAGCACTGAAAACCCTGAAGCATGTAAGCATTTCCACCACAAGAATAATTTTAGAGCAAGATATTTTCCCATGAGTCTTGAGCAATATTTGCTGGTAGGAGCAAATGCACAGCATTCCTGTCTATGTGCTGACTTTAGGGCATTCATCCAACATTGCTGGACTTTTCCTAAATTAAAGTTATTCAAATGTCATGTTTTCCTGCAGTGATATTTGCCATGAGCTGCTAGGACATGTGCCTCTTTTTGCTGATCCCAGTTTTGCTCAGTTCTCCCAGGTAAGTTGCTCAGTGGTTTTTTTTTATAACTGAACACACCAGAGACTAAGCAACTCAGAAGATCAACCAAGAGCTATGAGGGGTGGAGTGTTTATTAGCATATTAAGAGAGGCTGAGGCTGATGTATTTATTGCTTGAAGTCTTGACACAAATCACTTAGGTGAACTCATATACTCAAACTCCAAGTGTCTGTTCTGTGTGAGTTGTTTTTTTGCAGGCAAGCCCTTTGCGATGCCATCATTTTAAACCTTTTTGTAGATGTTGATCCTTCGGAGCAAAGTTAAATGGCTCATGAGTCAGATGAGTTATTGCTGTACCCTGCAGTCCAAATGTTAGGGAAAGTAGAGGGTTTTTTTGTTTTCAATTGAAGCCACAGAGGAGGCTGAGTCAAGTAGGGAACTGTCCCAGCTGCAAGCATGGGAGAAGGCTGGAGAGGAGCTTTTTCTTTGGTAGTGTTATTATCTATGGAAAATAAGCCAGACCTCAGTGAAGGAGTAACTTTTGGCTGCATCTTACCAGAAAACATGAAAAGACAGAAAGGCAGAGAAAGACCCTACTGCACCCTGGCTTATTAGGATTTGACATGTTGATAGCTGATCCCATGCTCTTGGTGTGGGTCTGTGTGGAGCTCTGATTTTGCACAGCACAAACCTCACTGGAGCAAACCAAGAAAGGTACCTGGTTATATAGAATCTTGTGTGACTGTCTTCTGAATCCAGCTGTTGCATGCCTCCTGAGAAAGGCTTCATTAGCTCCTAAGGTACAAATAAAGTCTTTCAAATTGTGCCCTGCCACTCAGAAAAAACAATTCATTCAAGGCTTGAGGAAAACACCTGCAATCAGGAGTCAAAACAGAGGGAAATACTTAAGGTGTGTGGGTGTGACTGGTTTTCTTTCTTCTGACCATATCATTCTCTTGGGTATGCATTATAGACTTGACCAAAAGCCTGTCAAAGCAAGAGGAAAAATTTATTTGACTCGATGGACTTTTGTACCACAAAAGATCATGCCTTGTAAATGTCATTTGAACAGCACCCTTTGTTCATTTCTGGAGAGGTTTCTGGTTTTAAATTGATGTTGCATGATAGGAACTTATCCTGTAAACATTTATGTGTGGTAGTAAGCGATGATAACATTGAAAATGTGAGAAATCACATAAGACAAGACAGGAAGAATGTTTGCAATAAACAGCTTGAAGAATAATGGTTTATTGTTACAGGAAATTGGACTGGCATCTCTGGGAGCTCCAGATGATTTCATCGAGAAACTCGCTACGGTAGGGCGAAGGCTCAATTTTCCAAAGCACCCTGTGTTTTCTTAGTTCTGCTGCCACTGAAGTCACTCATAGAACTCCCATAGAGTTGAATGGGAGCAGAGTGAAGCCTATGATTGGAAAATCCCACCCTGAAACAGTTGCATTAAAGGCAAATAACTTTGGGGCTCCTTGTTCAAAGTGACAGCTGTGATTAAACACAGAAGCCCAGACAAAATTTCCTCCAGCACAAACATATTGGGCAAGAAGAGATCACATGTTACTACATCTGCACAGGAAATTTCAGGAGGCAGATTCAGTAGTTTTACCTGCAAGAGTCCCTTCTCTTCCACGTTGCCAGGCAGATAATGTCCTCTGCAGTCAGTGTGTCTCACTTCTATCCTACTCTGAGACTACTAGAATTGCAAACTTCAAATAAAAACAAGGATATGCCTGTAAGATTAGTGTCTCCAGTGCCAACTTACCTGGGCAAAACATTGCACCGCCTTTGTTGTTTCTGATAGATGAAGTAGTTCTCCTGAGCCAGAGCAATTTTCCATTCAAAATGATAGACCAAGAAGTCAATCTAGGCCACACACCTTCTTCCTTCAATTTTGCACTAACGGCTAGATGCCTTCTGTGTGAAACAGGACACAAACTTTATCAACTAAGGTTCAAGCTTCAACTGGATTGGCCAGCCAAAATTAAATTTTATTGCTATAGTTTCATTGTCTCTGCTTCTGATAAATGTAAGCACAGTAAAAGACAACTGTGTCTGTCAGGACACTGAATCTGGCATTGTGCCAGTTTCAGGAAAAGAATTTCATTCTGTGGGGACATTTATTGTATTTATACAGTTGATAATTGACACATTTGAAATAGACATGTAAACTCCAAATGCATTCAAATCAATGATGTGCACCTATTCTTTTTTGATCAAGGAATCACATGTTTCTGTCTAATTTTCTTGCTAGGTTTATTGGTTTACAGTGGAGTTTGGACTTTGTAAGGAAGGCAATTCACTCAAGGCGTATGGTGCAGGGCTGCTGTCTTCATTTGGGGAGCTGCAGGTGTGTTCTATAAAACATTTCAAAGATGTTTATAATTGCTCAAATTTGTCTTCTGAATGTCTTCACATCCTTATTTTGCTTCATACTTTGTGCATAGAAGTAACATGAAGTGTCATAATTCATTGAAGAGCTCTGGTAATTGTGTCAGTGTATACATACACAGGGCACTCCTTCCCTAGCAAGTGACATTGTCATTGTATTTCACAGGAGCAACTCTTTCCTGTCTGAAACTAGGCGACATTCAGTAACTCTATCTTTCTTTCACAGCAAATTTAAGTACTTCTTAACTGAAATAAATTTCTTACCCTTTTGATCATAGTATAGTTTATCAAGCAAACCTGAGATTCAGCCTCTTGTCCTGGAGAAGACTGCTGTGCAGAAGTACCCTGTTACTGAGTTCCAGCCTGTCTACTACGTTGCTGAAAGTTTTAAAGATGCAAAAGAAAAGCTAAGGTAATCCAGCCATTCCATATAAGACCCATTTTTTTTGTCCATTGCCAGTACATTGGATTCCATTACCATAACAGGTCTTGGATTGGCAGTAATGTTTTGAGAGGCAATAAAAAAAGTTGTGCAATGCTTAAAGACACTAAGAAGTTGTTACACTCAAAATCTTGTCATGGGCAATATGGGGAACATACCTTATGCATGAAGCCAAGAATCTGTAGTTAGTCTAATTAAGAGTTTCACCTGTATAACCAAACTGCAACAAAGAAACATTGTTGGTTGAATTGCAATGATACTAATACTACTCCTTTACATCTGAAGTTATGCTTATCCTTACACTTTCTTTTGTGTCTCAAGTCAACAGTTTCAGTCCAGTGGTGGAGTGTGGAGTTGTCAAGTAATCAGCATCTTGAGGTCTTCATAGCAGGGCTATGATGTTAACGCATGGAGCTTCTTCCTCTTAGGAAGAGGCTGTAGGAGGTGGATGGTGTTGATGCTTCCTTTCTTCCCCCTCAGTCCAGGGTTTCCTCAGGGCCATTTTTGTGTTTTCTAACATGCTTTACGTCTTGCTCTTTCTACAGTGGTCTCCAAATCTCTGTTACTTCTGACTTTACAAATTATGTTAAATATTTTTATCTTTGTCCCTTTTGTTTCCTCTAAAACTGTCTTTTTTCCCTCAGTTCCTAAGTTTCCTTTACTATGAATAACTGATCAGTGAGGGGTGGTTGACAGCCTGGGGAAAACTAGCATCATCCTATTCTCGGACCTTTAAGACTTCTGTTATCAGCCCATGCTGGTACTCCTTTATGCTGCATCATTACTTTAGGGTCAGACTTAGTTCACGCTGTGCAGTGTAACTACCTGCTATTCCTGCCTATATAAGAATTATTAACAACAGGCCTTTTAGCACACAGTCATTCAGAATTAAGCAAAACTAAAACAAATTAGGTAATAGCTGTGTGGTCATTAGACAATTGCTATTACAGCTAAACAAAAATGCAAGCAAGCCTAATAAACCCAGTCCTGAGGATTGTGTGGTTAGCTTAATACAGAGCCTCCAGCTTGTTACCAGTGGTGTGTTTACAAGACTACAGGGCTGCACCGTAAATCTTTCAGTCATCTGTGACTCAAATACAGATTCAGTTCCAGTCAAACAAGACTATTAAATACTGGTCCAGGTTCAGTTCTGGTTCTTGAAACAGGAATGGCTCAGACTGTGTTTGAGGTTCAGCTTGGGTTCCACCACACAGCAATATTTCTATTTCTGTTTAAAAAACCTACCACCATATTTCTGGATGTTAGCCAAGCCACTAGGGGTTAGCCTTGGTTCACAGTCCTCAAATTTTTCACTTGGAGATGACACACAGGGACTTGTCCCAGACCTGCAGTCTCTTCTCTCTTTCTTTCCCATGCACAGATAAACACACACCAATACCCAAGATATCTGGCTGCCCTAGGCTCCCCAGCTCCAAAGTCTTCCTAGCTATCTCCCGTGCTGCTTCCTCAGTTGCCATAAGCCTGCAGCCTCTCCTTTTGTCCTTTTGTCTGGGGTAATACCTGAGAAAGATATTCTTATTCTTATTCTTATTCTTATTCTTATTCTTATTCTTATTCTTATTCTTATTCTTATTCTTATTCTTATTATCACTTTGTGCATTAATATCCTGCACACAGTTTCTGTCTTCTCTGTATACTTCTCTAACTGAGTAGTAAGTTCTTTGAGAAAACAGAAGATGCTGTTTTACTCTTTAAAAATTATCTTGGAGCTTCTTTTAATTGTTTCAGTGACCAAACTGGAAAACTGGTTAAATAGAAACAGAGGTCCAGGTGTTGGTCCAGTGCCTGTGTTCATGGCTTACACCTGGACATGTGTTTGTATGTAATGGAAAACCTCCCTGAAAAATTATTCTGAGACTGACCTGAAATATTTCAGCTTAAAGCAATCATCTTCGAGTTAGGATCTTACATTCAGCTTCTAACCTGGATCTCCCCCCTTAGAAAAACTGGACTGATGCCACTAAAAGCTTTCAAGCTAGCCCACATGTTTTTTTTGCACTGTCACAGCTAGTGGCCTGCCCACACTGAACTCTGAGACAATGGCCTTAGCTGATAATAATTAATACTAAACTGAAGGAGCAATGTGAAGGTGGCATCCAATATATTCCACTGTTCTGGGCTAATGGGATTTATCATGCTGAGTCACAGTCTGTATAGTGGGGCTCCATAATCAACCCCTGCGTGCTTTCCTTCCTCTTTCAGCAATAACTTCAGTAATCCAAAGCAGATATATAAGCCAGTATCCTGCTGGGGTCTACAAGGAGCCTGGAACAATAGCTCTGACCATCTCATCCCATTCAGAGTCCTCCTTTCCACAGTTCTGTGGTGATGCAAATTCATGTTTTCCCAAGACATCAAAATCTTAAGATTTCTGCTATGGAATTAACTATTTTGCAGAAAGGAAGGCTGCAAATCAGGGGTGGCAAGAATGCTGCTTCACTACATTGACTTTCTTCTATACTTTGCAATGACCTGGAAGCCACTGCCAATCATGCCAGAAGTTAACACCTTGCTTGCTCCTTGATATGCCAGGATGGCATAGGTACTTGGCTTTACTTTTCCAGAAACTGCAGGCTTGGACCAGGATTTCTATATTTTGCATTACTGAAAGGAAAATGAGATTTTAGTTTGGCAAATCCCAACAGCTACATAGTTGGCCTATACCAGGAGTAGTGTTGCCATGCCAATAGCATAATTAGTCCTGTTTGGAAAAAAACAAAGGTGGTAAAGACAAATGCAGATTCAAGTGTGTTACAGAATGCTGTATGTCTCAGATAATTCGGCAGGAATTTCAGCTATTTCCTCTCACAGGTTTTCTTATTACCCTCATCAAATGCACACACCAATAAAAGAGTGAGTTACTGAAAAAAAAGGAGCTTTTCAAGTTTGTATTTGTTTTTGTATTTTTGCCTCAGGAAATTTGCTCAAACGATCCCTCGTCCTTTCTCTGTTCGGTACAATCCCTACACCCAGAGGATTGAAGTCCTGGACAATGCAAAGCAGCTGAAGAACTTAGCTGACACTATCAATAGTAAGGATTTGTTACCTTGAATTCCTCAAAACTTGGATCAGAAATAGTAACCACAAAGAGGTTTTGTCTGGTTACATTTAATGTTCTGAACCTGATCAAGTTCAAGCAGCACACACCTGGTGCAAAAATGTCTTCCTAATTTTAGCCAAGTTTCAAAATAGCTTTTCACTTGACTTGACTATAGTTTGTTACATCTGAAATATTCAGTTTTGATGAAGGTGCTAGGAAAGGCCACAGGGCCTTGTGGTGGATCCTGATGTGTGGCTTTAGCTGTTCTCAGTAAAGAAGAAAAGGAAAAGCTTGACTTTAATCACATTTCCTTTTGCCATTCTAGACCTTTTTCTGATACATTTTCCCCCTAATATTGGCTAGCCTGCTAAGAGCCAGCACCCCTGATCCTGTAAGCCATCCTTGTATGACTGATGAAAACAAAGTGCTAACCTTACTCCAGTAAGACCTCAATGAATTTGTCCAATCCAGTACTTCTTTGTTCACCTTATTCTTTCAGGGAATGGATATAAAGATTAAATATATACAAGAGTGTTAGGAATGGGCTAACTGTAGGATTAACTGCTCTGTTTGTTTCCTTTGCAGGTGAGATTGGAATCCTTTGCAATGCCCTCCAGAAGATAAAATGAAGATTCACTGTAACTTGCTAATTTCTGGCTACTGACCAGAAGCTGCCATGTACAAATGCCAGTTTTGAACTAGACTCAGTTCATTACCTTTCTGTGTATTGCATGAATGCTTATGCTATATATCTTAATTACTATAGATTAGCAGAGAAAGAGACACCTGCAGGTGACCTTTGACTCTGTTTGCCTTCAGACACTAATCCATTTTTTCTCACTTAACGCAAAAAAAAATCACCTTAGTTCTGGTAATCTTAGGAAAGCCTTCATATCTCTTGTGCCAAAGGTTAGCAGAAGGAGGACATCTCCATCATGCAGAGCTATAGCCTGCTGCAGCTTTGAAGTTGCATTAGCACCCTGGGCCCAGGAACAGAATGGTAATGACTAACAGACTCATCTGTCTTGCTTTCTCTCACAATCAATGTCCCCCTCAGTTCCTCACATTTGTGCAAGATTCCCATGGAGTCCCAAACTCTACATCTTTCAGGGGGTATACATATACTGTTTAGCTCTCTGTACCTCTACTTCGACACACAAGCGCCTCTATCCTGAAATATTTTTTCCTAAAAATGTGATGTTACCATTGAGCCAAAGCACAGATGCTAGCAGAAAAGACAGCAAGTATGCATCTGCCTCACTAACAAAGATTTATCACTATGTATAAATATACTGTATTTGCACAAGCATCAATCCCGAAAAGGTTTGTGCAACTCAGGACTGCTGTATGCTGTGATGTCCCATTGGTTTTCAGAGCAGACTGCCTAAACAAGGCACTGTGATTGCTTATCCAGAGCATGGAATCTGTGCCTCAATACAGTACCCACAAGAAAAGCCCTTTTAGAAGGGAGTTATCTAAAGGCAAGTCTGTGAGGCTTTTTGCAGTTGGATATGAGGTCAGCTTGTCAATACTTCATGCAAGCAAGAAACCATGCAGATGTTTTAACAGGGCATCAGGACCTTATAAGTTCAGTCTCAGATCTATGCTGGCTGTAATGTTGTGTAACACCATGGATTCAGAACTGATTCAAGACCAGCCAGCTTACAGAAAGAGGACACCTCTCTTAATAGACATAATCAGCTACTCACAGTAGAAGGCTGATGTGTGAAGTACTCACAATCACCAAAACCTTGGAAATGGAGAAGTGGTTCTTACTATGCAGCTGAAGACAAAGAGTCTTTCAACTCCTGTATCCTGTATCTTCACTGTATCTGTGGCTAAAGTCCCCACCAAAGTTATGGAAGATCTGGGTTAGCTGTGTCTGAATGCATTAAAACCCAAACATGATATTGTTCAAGACAGATCTTAAGTCATTATACTTTTTGGAGTCTTCCTCCTTCTCTCACTTGAGCTTTAATCTCCTTCTTTTGGTTAAAGCAGTTTTATTCTTCCTGGAGTACAGCTCAACAGAGGCAGCAAATTGAAGCAAGGGCTGAGCTGTTCAGAAAGCTATTTCTGTATTTTAGCCAATAACTTTCACTTAAAGCAGCTAAATGCCCTACTGGACTGGTCCACATGATATAATGCCTCCCTGTAGCTCCCTAGTTGAAGGAAGAAGGAGATAGCACTTGTACATTGGAACAGAATGGAGCAAAGCAGAGTAGAATACTATTTCCAGCTTGAAACAATTCTGCATCATGATATTAAACATGATTCAGGACTCACATTTCTGTTAGAAGATTCAAAGATGAAGAGGGATTTGAAAGTCCATAAGTCTCATACCTACTATTGTACTACTCTTGTATTTAAAGTTTGAAAATAAATGGAGCTTTAATGTAAGCATCATCCTTTAGGAAGATAGAAAGTACAGCTGTTTCCATTATATTTATACTGGGTAATAACATTAATCTAAGCATACCAGCTGGAACCCTTTTCAATAGACATATACTTATGCAAAATGATATCATTTTGGTGCTTTGAAGTAAGCTTTTTATCTCTGTATCTTTTTTCTTCTTTTTTTTTTTTTTCCCCTCATGACAATGTCTGTGTAGAGCTTTCAGTCTGGCTTGGCATGTGTTTTTCAGTGTGAAAGTAGCCCATATTTTTCTTTCTTAGTATACTAGGATCTATAAGGTAACTGTGTACCATGAAGAGACAATTTCACCTTGATCAAGGTCAGTGATTGTGATGGAAAGAAGAGTGATAAGCACAGGTTACACAGGGAAGTGGTCTCCTCTGGGTGTTTTAAGATGCCAAGATATGACAGCAGCCTTGGAGTAGGGATGCTTTATTCCTCAAAGGATGCAGAAATTGTTGAAAGAGGG
>NW_010187648.1:72670-74093 GCF_000695765.1 Mesitornis unicolor | reverse complement strand
AGAACCCCACAGTTTAAATCTTGTCTCTGCTGCTTCAAACCATTCTGGCAGTTGGCAGAGGAGATTTGTTTTCATGTTCAACTGTAACTATTTAAACTAACCTAAATAAAAAGAAATATTAGTGCTGCATCCATCTCAAATGGATAGCACTGTGCTCATACAGGGTGGACATATTTGCAATGGGAACAGATGAAAAATGAACAGATTGTTTGGGCAGATAAGTCATGGCTTTTTCACCCATCCCTGGGGCTGCATGAAAGGGAGTGAGCCTACTCTTGAGGTAGGAGATCCCCACCTTCTGCAGGAAGAAGCTGCCTATCCCCATGGGAAAGTATGACACACTGTGCTCCAGATCTTGCATAGACCTTTAAAATGCAGTGGCCAGCCTAAGACCTCTCCTCTTGCACTCTTAGAGGTCCCCAAAAGCGTTGAAAGCAATACTTTGGGATGTCTCAGCAGGGCTGACATACACTGTAACACCATGTGTGAAATCTTCCTGGGCCTGCCCCAAGCACGGATTCAAGGCGTTATTGGAGTGTCCACTGGCTAGGCAAGGACATTTTGCCACCTGGAGAGCCAGGGCTTTCTGTGGTGGTTTTGCAGTGGGCTGTGAAGCTGTGCTGTAATTTCTGCCTGTGCTGCTTCAACTGCCACACTGGCTGATGAGTCCAGTCTGGCTTTATAAAGAAACCTCAGTTCATATGGAGAACCATGAGTTGACAGTGCACTGGAACAGGCTGCCCAGAGAGGTTGTGGAGTCATCTCTGGAGACATTCAAACCTTCCCCGGACGCGTTCCTGTGTGACCTAGTCTAGGTGATCCTGGTCTGGCAGGGGTGTTAGACTAGATGATCTTTCAAGGTCCCTTCAAACTCCTATATATTCTGTGATTCTGTGATGAGTAGTGCTGTACAAACATATAGAAATGGGACTGTGACACTAGAGCATAAAGACAGCCATAGGAGCTTCATGTCCCTACTCTCCCAGTAGTTGTGACCAGTGCCTTAAACATGTATCTTGAGTCCTAGGGATTTCACTTACATGTCCACATGTAACTGGAGTAGGAGACCTTGTGCCATTTGTTGTTTGTGCCATGCTCGTGGCCTGGATGTGGGGATTCATGCACCCTCCCTTCATGGGAAAGGCACAGTTTGGACTCATAGTCAGACTCAGCTCAGCTTTTTCTCCTGTGCCCAGCCTTGTCACCACTGCAGGGGGGACGTGGGAGTGGGAAGACCCTTCTCCCCACTTAAAGCTCGTTTCTTCTCCCTCCACCCCATTCAGTTTACAGCTGCAATTCAGCCACCCTTGCCCTTTGGAGCCTGTTGGCGGTGGTGGTGGGAGACCCGGGGCAGCTTGTGGAGAGGAACGCCACAGCCTGGAGCAGGCCTGGGTTCAGCACCGTGAACAGCGGCTTGCCCTGC
>NW_010187648.1:49599-72639 GCF_000695765.1 Mesitornis unicolor | reverse complement strand
CCCTGCCCTGCCCTGCCCTGCCCTGCCCTGCCCTGCCCGACCCACAGGTGGTGCTGGGCCCCACGGCTCCCCAGGCTGGTCTCGGTCTGGACATGGCCTGGGGGAATACCTCTTTCTAGTCTGGCACTCACCACACTCTGCAAAATGCACAGTGCCTGAGGTCTGGATGGGTCTGTGTTCCTCAGGGTGCTGAAAACTGCCTCCTGGGCACAGTACTCCAAAGTTCATCTTGGGTTTTCTGCTTCAGACAGGCAAGAGATGGGGAAATGGAGACCATCTCAGTACTCTGCCTTAGCCCAAAAGGAAACACAGTGCTTCTCTATGGGCCTGCAAGATGCTTTCAGAGGGGTTCCAGCACAATGTAATGGGGTATGAAATTACATGTGCTCAGATCCAGAAACATGTTTGTGGATGGCAAAGGATGCCATACCCGGAAGAGAGCAGAGCTGAAATTCCCCTGAGCCTGCCTTACCAGCTGTGAGGAAGATGTGACCCTGGGCTTTTTCGGAGTCTACATCACTGGAGATAAAATCATGACAGAAACACGTTCCAAAAGAGGAACTTAGCCTGGAGGCAGCACTCAGCTCTTGTAGAGCTAGGGTAGAACAGATCAGATCCTGTGGGCAGGAAAAGCTCAGAAGTAGGCAATGAACTTTGTCTCTGGCTCAGGTCTCTCTGGCATGCTCACAGTTGTGTCTGTGCAGAGGGGACAACACTCGGGTTGAGCTAGGGTTTGGGGCAAGAGCCCCTTTGGTTCTCTGAGGGCACGATGAGAGAGGGCCCTAGTGAGGGAAGAGAGGATGAGGAGGAAGGGCAATCTCAGACATTGTGCAGGGCAGTCCAGGCAGAGATGTAAATGGGGCTCAGGCTAATTACCTCTCCACAGAGAAGCCCAGGTCCAGGGTTGAACAGTTTGCAGACCCCTTCAGACAGAATAGGAGGGCCGTGCTTTGAAGTTACCCAGAGAAGGAAGGTTATTTTGGGCTTTTGCGCATATCCTACGCAGGCGGTTTCCCTTGATGTGTCTGACATGACCAAGATAAATGTCCCTACACCTAACACAGTAGAAACCAGCTTGCTTCACTGCTATCTGGCAGCTCTGATCTCACCACCCACATATGCACACTTCATCTCAAGTCCCACCACGTTCCCTACCCATTGCTCTGGGAGAAGCACTCACATCCTCGGGCAGTTTCCACTCAATATCTGGCAATAGTAATCCACTCCTCTGGCTTCCAATGAAGACTGACTTGGTGGGGATCACAGGCCGCAAGGAAGAGGCCAGCAAGGAGAAGGATATGTGTGGCATAGAGTCACTGAACAGGCAAGACAGCCTGGACTCCATCAAGGAGGATGGCATAGCCACTTTCATCCTGACCTTCACACTCTGCAACGTGAGGAAAATTGAACTCTCTAAGGCAGCCAAAGTCTTTGAGGTACAGACTTTACCATTCCCTTCTTACACTGAACCCTGTCTTCTGTTCCTATTGCCTTCACCTCTCCCACTTTGTGTCTCTCTCTCACACCCTTCTCCTGCTCCCTGCCTGATTTATGCCTCTATGTCTTTCCCTTTTCTCATTGTCCCTGTTTAGCTATAGCTGCTCAAAGAGATTGGCTGGCCTCTCCAGGTGAAGGAGGAGAGTGCTCTGAAGAGAGTGAGCAGCTGGAGACAGTAATTTAGAAGAATTATCATTTTATGTAAGGGCTGTTTAGATCAGATATCAATCTATTATTCATTTCTAGCAGTTGTGGTGACCAGCCATGATGAAACAACAAGCCAGCATTTCAAGCACTCATACTGTAGAGACATTAGGAGCCAATGAATTTTCTCTGCATATTTGGCAGGAGATACGGGGAATACAAGAGCTGTAAACCATACGAGCATTGTACATTCTGGGCACTTGAAGTATCCCTACCAGGTGCTCACTCTCATTTGTGAAAATGAATAGCTCAAAATAAAAGTATTACATTTGTTACTTATTTTTAATAGTTTACAATTATTTAATGATTATAGTGCTGTTATACATCAATAGATCTGCTTTCCTCCTACTGTCAGGGTCTTAGGAGTTACCCAGCCACTCATTTGTTATTTCTGCCCAGATGAAATGCTAGTCAAAGCATCTCATCTTTCAGCTCCATCTATCTCTACCTAATTCTACAGTGCTAATCTTTAGCTCTTCCTGTATTTTTGCTCCTTCTAAACTGGTCATTACTAGGCTTCATTGCCTAACTTATTTTTTTTTCTAAGACTTCTTTTACTCACCTTTTAAAGATATTGTAGAAATGTATCTAGACTTATCTGGATTTTCAGTCTTTGGAGAACTTTCATCATGTGAACTTCTGGCTCTTGCAGATGTTTGAAACTGAGATCCACCACTTTGAAACCAGACGAGCCAAAAAGTCCAAGAACTCTGCTGATGATCTTGACATTTTTGTTGAATGTGAAGTTCACAGTACTGATGTTAGTATCCTTATCACCTCTTTAAAGAGAGTAGCAGAGGATGTGAAAACTAGCAGAGAAGACAAAGGTAAGTAATGTATGCATTTGTTAGTGCTGTTTTGTTTATTTTTGGCATAACTTTATTAACATTAGCTTCATAATAGTAATTTAATTATTTTGGAAAGCTGGTGAGCATGCATTCATTTTTCTTCATTGCATGACTGTTTTGCCTGAACTGGGACCATTCCCATTGGTGTGGAAAGGCAGGCACTTTGTAATAGCCAGTGGAGCTTAGGTGAGAAAAGCATTCCAACAAAAATGGAGATGAGATGGATAGAACAGTGAAACAAGAAGTTGAGGAGAAACTGAAAACTCCTCAATGAGAGGAAGATTGTGGGCTGAGAGCTGTGCAGAGAACTAACCGCTCTGAGGCAAACACAGACACTTGATGGGTATGCAATGATATGGCACAGGGTCTGAATGTTTCATTTGCTTGTAGCGTATTGTGTTGGTTTTGTTAAAAGAAGCAGTAGCTGTCTATTTATTGTGTTCATTGCTGTGTGCGTTCAGTAGTATCGCCTGTAGGTAGATTGCTCCATCATTGAAAAGAACTAAATGCAACCAGGTGGAACAAGCTTCCAGTGTGCAAGAGGGAGAGAGGCTCAGCAGAAAGCCTGCAGGGCAGGCTGGGAGAACTAGGGGTTGAGTTTTGATAGAGTAACAGAGCATCAAGCATTTTCCAAGACACCTAGAAAACTTGTTTGCAGGTTGTGCAGCTTCAAATGTTGCACTTTAGGAACAGTATAGCACCTGGCAAAGTGCTGCAAGTGGCTGTTAGAGACCTTTAATACAATCTTGAGAATGCCAGAGGGGCCCCTGATAGATGAGAAGGCTGAGGATCCAACTCATAGATGTGTTCTCTGAATACAGAATTGCCATGGTGCTTCCCACCCTTGATAAGGCCAGGCAGAAATCCCCAGGGCCCTTTTAGCTAATACAGTCCTGTTTGGACACCTTTGGGTGTAGCTTGAATTTTACCTTCAGGTTTGTGACAAGTAGTCCGTGCCAAGTTGTTCTCAGGGACTGTGAGGATATCAAAAGAGTACCACTGTCCTCAAGGAAACTGGAGAGCCAAAGAGGGTTTTGGAGCTGAAGAAACGTTTCTTTAGGATTTCCTTGGAAGTTGAGACACCTGTGCTCAGAAGTAGCAGCTAGTTTCAGATGTGCTGGGACTGGGACCTACAATAAAAACAAGGGTCTTTTAAAAGAGACTGTTTATGGTTAAAGCAGAGGAATATCAGGGACATAATTTTCTTCACATTTTTCTTTTTCTTATAGTTTTGAACAGTAAACATGCAAGCAATCAGGCTTATTTTGGATGTGAAGATGCTAGAATTAATATACTTGGCAGGCAAATGGCCAGAGTTTTTCTGCTTCTAACTTAGCTCAGATTTACACACAAAACTTCTTAGTTTGTGAAGAATCTTTTCTGGGTGTTTCAGATCCCAGAATTCAGTAATGCCGTAAGAAGTTCATTTGATTTCAAGATAAAAGGGTCAGAGAGTTGGTATTTGTGGCTCACATAGACAACTTAGGTGTGGGTGCCAGCAAGAACTGGGGATTTGGAGGTTTTGATCTTAAAGCTCTTCACTTTTTTGTTCCTATTGAGGTGAATTCAGGGGTGCTAAAGTGTCAGAGGACTTTCAGATCAGCTAGAGCCTAGATCTAAGATTGGCAAGAGGCCCATTTTACTGGCATATCTTTTTGAAAGTAGCAGTGCATCTTACTGAAAGAGTGAAAACTTGCTTGAAGTTGCAGCTTCACTTTCTAGTGGGTTTGCAGAGGTCTGCAAGAGCATATTGGTAACTAAGCTGTAAAAAAATATAAGTTATCTAAAAAACCCCCTATATCTAAGTTGTAAAAAAAAACATACTTACTGGTCAGCAATTATGTTACTGGTAAGATGCCAATATGTACATTCTGACTACCTTCAGTACCTGAGGCTCCAGCTCCTGGATTAATCTATTTCCCACATAGACTTTTCATTCTCTTCTTTGGAGTTTTTAGGTGAACCAGACAGGCCTTCCCAGGCAGTGTGCTGAAGGACAGTGATGTGACAATCCCTGCCCGTGGTGGCTTTAATCCAAATTAATTTGGTACTCAGCTGAGAAAAGCAGTGGTTATTTCTGCTTCCATAAAGCAGAGACAGATGCAGCCAAACTGGCATCTGTCAGCACTATCCCTGTTTTATTGGGTGCATCCATTTCTGTGATCAGGCCAAGGATTCTGCCATGGTCTTTCCTCCCTTCCCCTTTAGCCTGTCTGCCCTCTCCCATGACTCAGTAAGGGATAGACAAGATGTGGATGGAGACATACACTGGATGATTTATGATCAGGTGTGGGTTTTGAGGAGATATGGCCACAGATGACAGAACAGGTATCTTTCATGTAGAACCAATGGTAGAGCCAAAGGCAAAGGCTCAGCAAAAAAATTATGGGGTGATGCACTACATCTGACAGACAGGGATTTCTTCCTTCTTACTGCAGAATTTGCCATAACTGCATGAAAGAACTGGAATTTCCCAACATTGATGTGTGTTTGCAGCCTTGTACTTTCGTGAACTGTCTGTGCTTGGATACAGTACAATAGGGCTAAAGCTAAATTTCCTATTTAGCACAGTGATGCCTGGTCTTGTGTCAGGTATGAGATTAAGGTGACACCAGATAGACCTTTTCTGAGCTGCACACACTAAGTCTGATCATAGCATCAGGCTGACTTCAGAGAGCAGCATCAATTTTGACTTTTTTCATTATTTTTTAATTCATTGGTTACAAATGCTGGCACTTAAATTAAAATGAGCACACTTTTATTTATTTATTTTTATTATTTTAGTCACCAGAAAAGGTCCCCGCATCAGGGAAAGGAAACTGGAAATTCAGCTAATGCTAGAAAAATTTTGCTGAAAAAATAAAAAAGAGCCAGAAAAGAAAAAACAAGTAAAGATACATCTTGATCTGTTTTGTTTCTAAAAATCTGATGTTTTCCTTTTTAAATATTGTTTTCTCTTTTAAAACTATGAAAATTTAAGACTACTTTTTAGACATGATTGAAATGTTTTCTTAAATAAGAAATATAGAAATAAATTTATTGTGTTGTGTCAAACTTTTCATTTGTCCTAAATTGAAATTATTTTGCCTTTAAAAATTTTTTATACTTATTAAAACTGAGAGATTGTCATTGCAAGTTAGTTCCAGATCATTTTTCATACAGTCTGCCGGTTTGGTCAGCAAATGAAATCAACTGCCAATATATGGTGACATATAGACATGAATATTCTCATATACTGATGAAAAGAAAGCTTGTAATCTTCTGCACAACTTTTATTTTCTGTGTCTTTTAAAATTATTTGATCCTATCTCATTTAACTCTTGTTATTTTCTCTCTAGTGCCCTGGTTCCCCAGAAAAATCCAAGATCTGGACGAGTGTCACCATCTGATCACTAAGTATGATCCCAGTTTGGACCATGGCCACCCTGTAAGTTTGGTGTCACTATTATTTAATTTTTGAAAAATAAACTTTCTATAGGAAATTTTTTGTAAATAAAATTTCAGGAGTAAAGAAATAATCATGAAAGGACAGGAAAAATGAAGGATCAGATAAAGGCTGATCTCCAGGGAAATTCGGGAGTATAGAATGAATAATTTAATAGTGAGAAAAGTTTATGGGTCCTGATTAATCAAGGTTCATACAATTAACTTCAGGCACATGCTGAAGTAATTTCTATTCAACATATTCTTTAGCATGAGTTACATTTCACTGTTTAGTTTTAAAAGAATCTCTTGTTTATTATTTCACCCCTGATATCTTTGAAGTATCTCCACTTTGTACTAGCTGGTTCACATAACAGCCTTCTTCTTTTTGTGTTTTCTATATTTTGACCATTCAGATATTCCATATTCCATATCTGCATCTCTAATTTTGTATATGCCAGGAATATCATTCAAGTGTAGATGTACAGAGGGTGGTAATGAGGACAAGCAGCAAAGAGCTAGTCACTAAGAAATACCAGATCCTCAGATCCCGCAGAGGGGAGTATTATGCTTAAACTTGCAAAAATTAGTTAGGCAGAAAATAAGATAAATACATGGCAGCACTGATTAATGGATATAATACCTGAACTGAGATTTAAATCTCAGAGAAGTTCAAAAGTGATTTCAGTTGCAGTAAGCATCTAAAATTTAAATAGGAAGCAAGATGGAAAGATTATGATCCTAATTTACATCTGACTTTTCATAGAGTCTTTGGAGCCAGGATTTTGGCAGTATTTATTAATGCTACTCTGCAAAATATTGTTAGAATGCTTGTGACAGGCTTTCCCTTGGATTCAAGCAATAGGTCTGGGTTATGAATGGGTTGCAAAAAGGGCTTTACTCAGGCTTTACTTTTGTGTGTAGTCTTAGCCTTGCCATAAGCAGAAACCAAAAGAAGCAACAGAAAAAAATGCACTGTAAAGTCCTGTTCTAGTGATGATAATAGTAAGGCAAAGTACTAGGAACAAACAAGCAAACACTCATTTCTCATCAAAGTTTTTCAACTTCAGTACAGATGAGTTGTGAGTTAGGTGCAGACAACTGAGAGACTCCAAAGTGCCATTTGCAGATTGACACAGTAGGTCGCAAAATCCTGTGAAGTGTTCTGCCAAACATCACATAGGAGTGATGCATGAAAATCAAAATAAAGCACACACTTTGCACTGAAAAATGCAAGGAAGCATTTGTGCCCACCAGTGGACATAAAACTACACTGCAGAACACAATGCAATGTAGAAATACCTGAAATAGCTTCAAACAACTTTGCTCGGGCACTGAAAATCATTTGTCTGTGGCAGAAGGAAGCATGTGGGCTCATTTACTGTGCTGCCAAGCATGGCTCAAAATTAGACAGGTTGGAGGAAAATACCAAGTACGTTGATGTACAGATGGCTTAGCAGAGATTTTGCATCTACATTTACTACCAAATAGACAATTTGGGCTGACCACCTCAACAGCTTCACTTTGTTCTTTACCATCTCTTTAATAGCCAGAAAAGCAAACTGATGACATTGTAGCACCAGTCTCTGGGGCACCCTGGCACTGGCTGTGGTGATCTCCCAGAGAGGCTCCTGCTATTCAGAGGGTGGGTACAGAGACCTGGGAACAGCAAGGACAAAGCTGGGAGGTCACAGCATCAATTCTAGTCCGGCCTGATGGCTTTTCCATGTGTTTTGCATGGATTTACTACAGCTACTGACAAGCAAGGGTGGCATCTGAAGGAACATATTATCTGTAACACATGACAAAAATAAACAAGGTCTCGGGATCCAGTTATTTCCTCAGATTCACGCACACAATACTCCTTAACTGCAGCTTTACTGATATTATTGCTACACTGAAAATTATGTGAATAAACCTAAGGGAGAAATTTGGCTTGAAGAACGCAAAGTGGTTCCAGTAAATTCTGAATATTTTAGAATAATAAATATTTGTACAGTGATGCTGATCAACGCTGCTTTGTGAGTTATATTAGTAACACAGTGCCAGATTTCAGATTTTATTCCTATAACGAATGATGTAAAATTCAGAGGAATTTGATTCCACATCTCTGTTCCTTTTTAATAGCTGGAGAAGCAAACTTCTAGTAAACACTGAGGGGTCAAAAAGAAAACTCCAGTAATTAATAAGTAAACTCTCCCTTTAAACAGATACCACTGAATCTATCTTTATCATAACATGTTAACATATGGGCAAAGGGTAGATTGAGCTGAAAGCCTGTAGTTTCTACAGATTCAGTTGTGTCTCTAATGACTTCTAGCCAGCGAAGACCCCTTCTTCACCCAAAGCACAGGGTATTGTGCAGGCGCAGTGTACTTTCTCTGACCAAGTGGTACTAGGCTTGGCACCATCACATTCAACACAGCTTTATATTGCAGCCTCTGTGCTTAGCACAGCAAAGAAATTATTCAGAGATTCAGCTCTTTCTCTGTGGAAATGACACCCCTATTTCAATTCCATTTCTAATATGATTTGAATTTAAGTTTAACTGTAAGTGTAATGTTGTGTGATGTAGTGTTTGTGAACAAGGCAAAAACCTTCCCACCAAGCCATGTTACTTTTCTGCAAGATTTGTTGCCTCAGAGAAAACAACCTAGTTCAGGCCTTGGTTTACTGTATGCTTCTGTTAGAAAATTTATTTATGTCCACAAATATCTTTTAATGTAAATTCGTTTTGAACTATTTTCTAACTCAGGGATACACTGACCTGGAGTATGAGAAACGGAGGGAATTCTTTGCTGACCTTGCCTTTAATTACAGAGCGTAAGTACAAGGCTACCAAAGAGAGATTTCAGTGGTCCACATGCACTTTCAGACATCTTCTTATGCAAGAAATACCAGAGACTTGATCTTGTTGTCAATGTATCAGTGGGGCTATATTTTAGAAAACACAATTCAGCCACAGAAGCTTTCACTCCATATGAAAGAGACTTTTCCCACAACACAACTGATATACCTTAAGATAAATATATTGGGATTGTATTCACATATCCTTCAGTGCTATATTTTTCTCTTATCAGAGGTCATTTGTCAATATGACTCTTTCATTTCTATTTTTCAGTTCCTTTTGGGAACTCGCTTCTGACCTGAGGCTAATCTTTTCCAAGGAACTATAAGGAACAAAGTTTAGAAACATATTTTTAAAAAAGAAAAGCAGTTTAGTATTTTTTGTTATCTGACAAAATGTCTCTAGCCACGTACATTAGCTACCTAAACCCCTAAAAACCTCTGAGGTCTCATGTGGGTGATTGGAAAGGTTTCTGCCTTTATGTGTCTGACAGAGACAATTAGATGTATAGGTAGAACTGGTTATGGATTACCAGCCTCATGGTGTCCAAGAACAGGTGAAATCTCCCAAGTCTTAAGGGTTTTATTTGAGTACACTTATCGTCACCATACATTACAGCTAGTGGAGTGCAAATCAGCACAAAAGCACATACCAAATGCCCTCAGAGCTGCTGAAGAAGCAACAGTGAAGAAGAGGAGAGAAGACCACTCACCAGAGCCATTAGAGATAACCATGCAGTGTATGCCTGGCAGCTCTCTGCTGATGAGTTTATGAATGCTTCTCTGCGATGATACTGTGCTGATTGCATCCTCCCGGGATGTACTCTTCAGGCACACACTGCATTTTAGTTGCTAGATTGCCTTCAGCAGAGACAAAGTTAAGCCTGAAGGCCACTTTTTTCTTCTGTAAAGAAGAACGTGGCTTCCTGTCTTACTCTATCCCTCTGTTCCCTCCCCACATGGGAACAGGAGAGAAAATGCACACATTAGAGCCTACCAAGACAAAGAAGTTGTCAATTATGTACTATTTTGCTGTTTCTGTCTTCATTACAGCAAGTATTCATGGTGCAGGTAAAGAAAATAATACTTGGAAACTGAATTTGAAACCTGTTTTAGACACACGCACTATTTCCTCTCTTAATTACAGAGGAGACCCTTTGCCTCACATCGAGTACACAGCACAGGAGACTGCAACTTGGTGAGTTTTTTACTCATGTCCAGGGCCATTTCACTGCAGTCCCAAGAAAGACTGGCAGTGTAAAACAGAATATTTAAAAGTCATAGTTATCCATCTCAAATTTTATTCCTTGTTTAAGTGTCACTTTTTGGTCATTTGTTTTGCAGAAAACCATTCTCAGGGCTCATCTTAACTGTTCACTTTCTAGAGCAAAATGCTTTTTTCCTGACCATCTCCTTGCCTACCAAACCCATCAAGACATCTGAAGCCAGAAAACACCTGGACCCTATAGTATAACTTCTTCTAACTGACCTCTAATTAACCTTAGCTATGGCAGTGACAGAAATACCACCTTTCCAAATCTGAGGAATGGTGCCCACTCACAGGATGGAAATTCACTCATAGGATGTGGCTAATTCACTACTCATAGGACAGGCCAGCCTTGCTTGTTCTTCTGCAAGTATTCATTACTGTTAACATAAGTAAGTGTTCCTCTTTCATACTGAAGGTAAAAGAAATTTCAGACTACCCTTCCAGGATACATTATTTACCCTGTAAAAAGGCCTTTCATGTCATATGAAATGATGGCTGGTTACTTTTACATGGGTGCAACATTTCTTCACTGGGGATTTGTTTCTCCTGAAGATTTGTCACTCAACCCCTCCCTGCCAAACAAAAAAAGAAAATTAATTCAATTCAAAGTATGATTGTAGACTTTATATGAAGCATGTGGCAGATTTGAAAGAAAACAGAGTTTTTATTTTCTATAGCTCTGTTTTCATGTTCTCCCACTGAATTTAACAAATCTCAGTAAGCAGCAATAATTACACATTTGTATGATAACAGAAACATAAATATGTGCAAATGTCCCAACTAAGAGCAAAGTCCCAGGACCATTCAAGGTGCCCCCTACACACATAATAAGAGTCTTCATTCAGAAAAGTTTATAATTTAAATGGAAAAACAGCCTCAAAGTGGGGAAGAAGGAATGATGACCACATTTTCTAACTGCAAAACTGAAAAATCTAGAACTTAGGTGATTTTCCTAGGATTATACACAAAGTCTATGTCAATGCCAGGAATTAAATCTATACACTAGATGTCTCATGCCAGAACATCAACCAGAAGGCCATCCCATCTTTTTCAGTTTTTTTTTATTTTAAACAAAATCTACTCTGCCATAGAAAGCTTGAGGGGTGTTGCCCACAACCACTTGCAAACCTTGCATCCAGCTCATCTAGGCAGTCACATTTTTATTAAGCTCAAATAGGTTTTTATAGCATCTTTCAATTGTCAGAAGATTGATGGTTGGTGTCATGCTCATGATTGCTACCACCAGCCAACAATCTTGGCATAGGATGGTCTGTGGGAATGTCATATTTAAGAAAATTTAATTTTGTGTTCTTTCCTGTTTTTCCCTTTTGTTGCCAACATTCCAGCTCTTCTCCACATAGAATTAGCCCCACTGTGGTCACGGAATAGACCTTTAAAGGAGTATCTGCCCATTTCCCTAAACAGCCAGTCCCGGCAACCCAGGATGTCTTGTTATGTAAAGCTGTTTCCAAAATTAGACCTCCCAATGGTTATCACAGCCCCTCGAGGCTGTGCCCTGAGGTCAACTGCATTACAGCACAACTTAATTGAGCACTGTGCAATTGAACAGGAAATTTCAGACTAAATTCCCTTGGTGTTCACTCTGAAGAGTTGTTGGATGCCTTCAGTTTGTAGCAACATGGTTATAAAAATGAAAACTAATCAAGTGAAGAAGTATGACTTTCAGAAAACAGAGGTTACAGATAATCTGAATTTCTGTTTTCAAGCAAGCTTCCTGGAAGGCCCTGAAACTAAGTAGTCATAAAAGACGTCTTATGGGTAAAAGCTATATAAGAAAAAAGGAGAGTCTAGGACAAACTTATGGGGATGCACCTGTCACACCTTCATAATAAAGCTGAAGAGTGTCATTTTTTTCTAAGAGAAAGGAAATTTATGTAAAGTAAGGTCATTGCCTTTAAAGTCTTTCAAGTGGCTGGCTCCATCCTTTCCTATAAGGCACCTTCCTAGAGTGTTTAATAGACAACACTTCCAGCAGTTTCTGTTTCCATCTTTGGACTGAAGTACCATAAAGTAGCAGCTTAATATTCCCTTATAGCATCTCCACACAGTGAGATACTAGACCTATTTGAAACACTACATTAGGGCAAGCTAAAGTATTGTCTGGAAATATCTGTTACTCTACTGGATTTGGAGTGAACTCAGATGATTGTCCCAGAGGAGGGACGCTTAGCTTTGGATAATTCATCACTAGTCTCCGAGACTGCCTACATTGCTGTGATAGTTAACGTTTGGACACACAGTAGAACGATACTTTGATAAAAGAGACCATATGTGCAGAAGTGTAAACAAGCCTGCTCTTTCTAGACTCCAGTCTGGGGATGAACTGTGTACTGGTTCAGATCCTATGCAATCCCACTGAAGTCAGTAGTATTCTATGAGGAAATAAGCCAGGGCAACACTTGAACTCTAGTCCTCCTCATTTTTTCCTAATTCTGTGGAAATGGACCAGTCTCCTGCTGCTTTTGCAACAGTGACAGCAGCCACTGTTTCCCTCTGTTATTTTATTTTTTTTCCTCCTAAGGTTTTCCTCCTTCACTGCTTTCTGGTTCATTAGTCTCACACTGTGTAAGACATTCGTACAAATTAAGAGAGCCATTACCAGGAACTGGCTATCACCTCCATAGCAACAATAGCATCACAAAAAAAATGCAATACAAACCCAACAAAAGGTCATTTTCTATAGCAGCATTTCCAAGAATGATCTCAATTTTCATAAAACAATGTTTATAAAATCGTTAACACCCTAGGGGCATGTCTGAACAGAAATAACCATTTCTATAAGGTTCTTTGCCATCCTATTACTACATGTTTATTTTGCAACAGCTAAATATATTCCAAACCACAGCTCTAAATCCAAGCACCATCAAGTTTGGGAGAAGCCTGAAGCCTGTGCCCAAATCTGGTTATATATATCTGGTTTCTTTTTGTATTATGGGCTAAATGTTTCAAGGAGTTGGCATGTCTTTCAAATGTGTAGCCCATGCCAGGCATTTTGAACTGCAAAAGCATGAACGTCTTTGCCTGTCCAGATGTTACTTTTCAATATCAGAAAATGTGCTTTTTTTAGGAGGAGGTTTGTAAAAGTCAAATACAAGCTACGCTTCAGCATGGAGATGGAGGGACCTAGGCATTTCAAGTTGTATCCCAGCGTAGAGAGGGAGGGAATACCTGACTCATGCCATCCCTAAGCTACACAATATAGAATGGGCCACGGCTTCAGCTTTATCCATGAGATTTCCCTGGTACCTCCAACACTCTAAGCAAGAAACACTTCTGAATTAAGATTCAAGTCTTGGAGGGTATAGGAAGGGATAAAACAGATTTTCTGAACAGAACCCACCTTCTGAAGGATAAGTGAAAAAAAAACACCCTTAGGATTTGGTATGTCCATCTAGACATAAGCTTCCAAGCACCAGGTGTCCTGAGGTCAGATTTTTTAGATCATTGCCTATGCTTCGGGTTTATGCTGCTCTGTGGATCTGTGGATAAGGAAGATAAATACTGCTTTATTTAGGTGGCTCATGCTATATTGCTTTTGCTTTTCAGGAAGGAAGTCTACACAAAGCTGAGCAGCCTTTACCCTACTCATGCCTGTACACAGTACCTGGATGCTTTCCAGCAGCTGGAGAAATACTGTGGCTACCAAGAAGAGAACATACCTCAGCTTCAGGACGTCTCCAGATTTTTAAAAGGTCAGTCATTATGAAGCACGGTTTATTCTAGAGCATCCTGGATACATTTGTACACCCCACATACACAGAAACCATCTAGTAGGACTCAAGCTGGTGAGCAGAGCTGATTAGTACTAGAGTTCCCCTGTATAAGATGAGCTCTACCACAGTAATAAAAGGAATACCTAGGGCCAAGCTCTAAGTAAGTTTGTGTTTGCTCTGTAAATGCCTGTATCTGGTGTAGCACTAACCAGCTAATTCCAGTATGAGCTGCAGTATAGCCACAGCAGCACACTGCTCAGCATAACTTCCACACACAGGTTTTCTATGGGTTTGGTTGTATTTCATGCTTCTATAGCTACGCTACTGGTAAGACCCAATGTCATGGTTTAACCCACCAGTTTTAACCCTAAACACCATGGAGTCGCTTGCTCACTCTCCACCTCCCAGGTGGGGTCGGGGAGAGAACTGGAGGAGAAAGTTCAGAATACCTGTGGGTAGAGACAAAAACAGTTTAATGATTGAAATAAACTAAGCTAATAATAATAAATTGTAATAATAATAGGAGCAACAATAATAAAATACATGAAGTTATACTCAGTTCATACAGCAGTTGCTGGCTGTGCACTCCCAGCAGCGAATATTAGAGGAGATAATTAAACACCGTGAGCTAAACAGCTCCAGCAATTTGGGGGAGTAGGAGGCCTCAGGAGCCAAACAATGGGCAAAACCCTTTGGGGATGGTGACCATCGAGGAAAGAGAGGGCATCCCCAGTAAACTCCCAATTTATAGTGAGTGTGATGCTTATGGTATGGAATAATTCTGTTGGCCAGCTTAGTCAGCTGCCCTGAAAGCCCTTGGCTTTCGCTCCCCTCAGCTTCTACATCTGGCTGTCTCAAAACTGTTAAGGGCCTTGATCACTGCATACCAGTGCTGGCCAAAAGGTAAACCAAGGTGTCTTATTAACTTTGTTTTCCATTAAATCAAGTACTGTAGTCTTCTCAGAAATGCAGCTTTCCTGAATAGAAAACTGATTCTGTGACACTATCACAGCAAAACCAGGACACCCAATCACAAAGACAGGTACATACCTCTCAAGTCCACTTTTTTCTGATGCATGAGACAGGATGGCAATGTGTGTTAGAGAAAATGATTTCCACTTCTTTCTATCTCTGTGGCCCCATTTGCCACATTAAACTCTTTGGTACCTAGTCCGTGGCTGACAGGAGAATGAGAAGGCTGTGGTGCTAGTCTGTAAATGCATGAAGTTGTGGCCTTAGATGAAAGGACACATAAGATTGCTAAGATGACCTATCTGATGTTACCTGGGGGCTAACTAGAAAGGGGTAGGAGAGGAAGGGAGCTTGCATTATTTTTATGAGGCTACAGGCTGCATGGATTCCCAAGGCCAGGTGCTTTGTGTCAACCAGCTGATTTCCTACTGTTATCAAAAACAACTAAAGAAAAGTGGCCTTTAAAGCCTTGCTCCTTCTCAGTGACATGGAGATGTGCCAGAGAGAAGGACAGCTGATCCCTATGATGAAATAAATAATAAAATGTATGGCTTGAGTTTAATAAATTAAATTTAAATGCAATATTCAGTAAATCAAGTGACCTGCTCCATGTGTCAGTAGGTGATGCTAGTTAGCTTGAATAGCTGAAGAGTTTTCCAAGACATTGCCATTTTTAAGGAAGATGAAGCTGTTTGCTGGCAAAATTTTTATTGTACCTTTAGTGTAAGGGAATGGAGGATTGGCATGTGAAAAGCATCTCTCATGAGCACCATTATATCCAGCTGTAGAAATTTCTCTGTGTACACATTATGCATTTTCTCATGTATTTTTCCTTTTATTCGACTGTCCATCTTCCCTCCTACAGTAACTGGGCTGATAAATATTTCTTCTTATGAAGAAGTTGATCTAATTTTCTCTCATTTACACAGTAGCTGACAACAGAGAACTCCAGAAATAATGTGATGCTGATTTGATTACCACAGATATTCTTATTCTTTAAGCAAATCAGGTGATTTTAAAGTGGGAGAATTTAGGATAATGGAAGAATATCCTATCATAATACTATTTGTCTTGCTCATGACAGTTGATAGGATTTAATTCACTGGAGTCTGGGCCTGCTCACATCTTTTATAGGTTCTGATCCTAAATTTTCTCTTTGCCATACAAATCATTGTAAACAACAACAACAAAGCAGTAAAAATAGTAATTCTGAAAATTCTACTAATAATTGTTGGGAAGATGCTAAGAGTGTGTTTCAACTCATCTACTATAAACATGGGGTGTCTAGTATAAGCTAATTGTCCAAACTATTCTGACTGCGAATGAGAATCAGACACTTCAGAGGCATTTTATTTCATCCTGGAATAAGTGTCTAAGGAAAATGGAAAGAATGTCTCTCAGGAGCACTGGTCCTACCCTCCTTAAACTGTAGACAAGACCTGGATTAGTTTAGCCTAGAGGCTTTGGAAAAGATTAGGTATAGATGGAACAAAATCTGTTCAAAAGAACTGTGTTTACAGCTAGGCACAATTAAGAGCGAGTAATCTATTTTAGTCCAATTATATGGGGTTTATTTATGTTCTATTATTCCCTCTAATAACGCCATTTCACTATGCAGAATACTTTCTAGAACAGCATGAAGATTGACAATATTGCTAAGTCCTTTTGTAACAAAGTCAGTCTGAGTCAGAAGCATCTGCAAGGTCTTTAAAATCTATGTTAGAGACAGCTTCATGCCAAGCAGCTACTGGGTAAGGAGTATGATTTATAAGGAGTTCTGATTTATCACTAATTTGGGTGGCTTTTACGATCAGTCAGCAAGGCCAGAAGTTTTGCTTCTTACAACTCATCAATTGCACTTAGGCTCTTTTCTGTGTTATAGGTGTGCAGTGCTCAACCAACCAAACTTTAACATAGGATGTGAGGTGTCTCCCAAAATTCCTTGGCATACAGTGGATGTATTTAAACTACTGCCTATATGGAGATGCATAGTGCAGTTCCTTCTGTCACTGCTTAGCTCTTGGTGAGCCCCAGACTGTCCCACTCTTCCATTTAGGACATAAATCCCAGCATGTATCTTTGCTAAATAAGGGCTCTAAGGGCTGGACCATTCTTTAGCATATGAATTGATAAAATGAGAGAAGAGAGGAGAAGAGAAGAGAAGAGAAGAGAAGAGAAGAGAAGAGAAGAGAAGAGAAGAGAAAACTATTTCAGTGGGAAGGGATCAGCAATGATAATCTAGTCCAACTGCCTGATCAATTCAGGGCTGACCAAAAGTTAAAGCATGTCGTTAAGGGCATTGTCCAAATGCCTCTTACATACTGACATTTGGGACATCAATCACCTCGCTACAAAGCCTGTTCTAGTGTTTGACCACCCTCTTAGTAAAGAAATGGATCCTAATGTTCAATCTAAACCTCCCCTGGTGCAGCTTTGAATATAATAAACTTTAGGGATGCAGAGAGAGAGAAAGGGGGATATCCTGGGGAGAAAGTGATCATGTTATAACCGTCCCGCACAACCAGATAAACCTCCATCTTCCCTTTTGCTCAGCAGTATCTGTGAACTCAAGCAAGCAATTCCTTTTTACTTCAATACAACTTGAACTACAAGGTCTCTCTAATGTTACCTGGCCTGGATTGAACAGAAATGAACGCTACGTCATAAATATTTCATAATCACTTAAAGGAAATTTAAATGGTTAACCATGTGACCATTTAACATGGCAAGTGTATTTCTAAAGGGTTAACTAGATGAATCTAGACACATCTTTCTTTCTAGGAAAGATGTTTGGATTTAGGCACTCATTGTCCTCCACAGCTGGAAGAAATTACAGCCGGTGAACTCAAGCAAGCTCATACTACAATGCAGAGGCCTGTATACATGAGTGTTTTAGGCCAAGCCTTACAGATCACTTTAGTTCAACTGCTCAAGACCTTCTCTTCAACTCATTTTGGTTTCAGAGATCTTTGGGCAGCAGTTCCAAGCAGCCACACCCCCAGTTCTCTACCGATTCCTGGTTTTACTGTGCAGTACTGCAATAGAAGTTCAGATTTTGCAGTTATTACCTTCAGCAGGTAACTTTTTCCTATGGCTTTCCGAGGCAATAGGCCAAGTCTGTTCCATCAGCAGACTGTCTGATTCACTGGCCTATATTTAAAAGGGCATCTCAGGGAACATAAGATGTAATTTTCATTTTCCCTCCTGCTCCTCCAAAATGGATGCTAAAACAATATAAATCTCCCTAGACTCTTTCACAGTTCTTCCAAAACTGAGTTACTTAGGGCTTGGTTCTCGTCTGATATATTTTTCAGCTGGTGCAGCTTTCGCTTCACTCAGACTCAGAATTTAGCACAAAGATGACCAAATTCTGAGATTTTCACATTCCTCTGGCTTGCCTTCGAATGGCATCAGCATCAAGGGAGTACCCTTCTTGTCCCATCTCCTGGCCAGTGCCTAAGGAGACAGAGCTGATGATCTGCCTGATGTGGAGCGAGGAGAATAGTAAGCTGCTTTACAACTGCTTCTGCTTCCCTGGTTAACTCTGATGCCTTTGCTTAGCTTATAGAAAAATATACAATCTCTATAGGGATTTTTTGCTGTTGCTCAGCTTTGAGGCAGTTTTGTACCCACTATCTTTGAATTCAGTGAAGCAATAGAAGATAATCAGGCTAAACACTAGCCACCTAGTCCCATACATTGTCAGGTAAAAGCATTCCTTGCTGACAATTTTTTTTTTGTCCTGTATAGTTTCAGATGTTTTGTCACCTCTAATTCTTCCAGGGAAGCCTTTTTTTTCCTTTTTCTTTTCTCTCTTTCTCTCTCTTTTTTTTTAAATGAGAAAAGTGCTAATAGCCAGACAGAACAAGACAAGAAATGCTGGAAGAAACATTAAAATCCAAATCAAAACAAATCTCATAAACGGCTTGGTTTCTGGGTGGGATTTTTTTGTTTGTTTACATAAAATAAATTAGGTCCCAGGCTTCAGGACACAATTGAATATGGATAGAGAAGTGAGAATAAAGCCATTTCTGATTTTTTTAATGTAGTTTTATGCTTTAAAGAAGATGAAATGTCATTTATGGGAGCTGAGAATGCAACACAGATTTTGAATATAGGACTTCAAAAATATTATAATTGGCTCTTTTTGAAAGCTGTGATTTTCAGTTTTCTTAGCTTTGCAGACCACCAACATGTTTCCCAGGGAAATGTAGATTTTGTATTCTGCTGACCACAGGGCTGGTTATTTTGTTAGTTGTCTCTCACAGACCTTTTGTAGCAATGCAGAGTGTCCTTGGGTAACACTTATAGCACAAGTTGAAATCATAATGTAAAAGTATCACATTCTTCTGTCCTGTTCCATAAAACATGCAAAGCAAAACATGTATGGTCACATCACTGGGATGCTGTGTAGTTAGTTATAGACAAATATAATTGTGAAAAAAGCAGCAAACGGGAAAATATGTTAAAGCACTGTTGGAAACAGATGTTACATGGTTAAGGGCTAAATTCCAGCACCCTAATCTCTGACGAAGACCTGTTTGCTCCTTCTGTGTGTTACAGTTCTAATGAAGTCCAGGCAGAAAGATAAAATTGATAGCAAGTTTTGCCAGTGCTGAGCTAGTTTATACATGTGGAGCATGCATTGACAAAGGGAAATGAAATTGAATATTATGCTTCAATTCTGCCTCTGGGGTGTGTTGAACTAGGCCCATTGAGGAACAGAAGAATTGCCCAGACTGGAACAGACCCATGGGCCACCCACTTCTGTATTCAAAAAGTACAAGGTACCAGGAGTTTCAGTGCAAGGAATAAGAAAGTCTGCAGGAAGGGGCTAAACAGCAACCTTGGATCAGGGAGGAGCTAGGGTAGGGATGGGGTGTGTCCCTTATCTGACTCCTGTTTTTCTTTTACATATGTTATAGAAGAAATAAGAGAGGTAATTCAATAACTGTTAGACTAGTCAGGAAAATGCAGGTTCTGTCCCCTGCTTGATCAGAAGGATCATATGTGACCTCATTACTGACATGTGGGACATAGTATATATAAATGTGTGTAAATGAGCTAAAAATTTGAACTGAGGAAGGCTGCACTCCCTATAGTTGGTGTATGAATATGTGTAGGATGGATGGTTAGGTGATATGATGTTGCAGTAACTGGACTCATAAATGTACAGGGGTATGTTGATACTGATAAGCCAGGATGTTTCTACTCTGCTTAGACAAAGGGAGCTACTACAGCAGAGCACAAAGGTCCTCTGAAACTGCTTACTTGAGATGTAGTTAGTCTTAGACATGCCTAAATTCAATCTCACTTCCCCTTGCAGAAAGAACAGGTTTCCAGCTGAGACCAGCTGCAGGACTGCTATCTGCTCGTGACTTCCTTGCTAGCCTGGCATTTCATGTCTTCCAGAGCACACAATATATAAGGCATTTCTCTTCTCCTATGCATTCCCCGGAACCGTAAGTTTGCTGCCCTGGCACAATCCTGTCCTTCTGAATCTGTTGGGGATTGTTCTCTTGGGAACAGCTCTGAGGCTCTATCCAGTAGTCCACAGAATGAAACAATTTGAGAAACTGGTAGCTGGAGAGTTAGAAGGGGAAGTCATGCATGAGAGGGTGTGGGTCTCTGTCTCTCTTGAAAAGTTGTCTGGGGAAGGAAAAGACTGGAGGATATCTGGTTTAATCTTTTCATCCTGCCTTCAGTTACCAACTGCTGAGGTTTGATTCCCTACTGTGAAACTCTCCCAGTAAGTGCTGGCCAGACAACGGCAATTACATTTCATGAGAAATTACAAGTTTGCACAGACACTTTTTTTGTATGCTGGGACAAAACAGGGTCCTTTCAAAGCTGTTGTGACATAAGAGACTAGTGCCCATGCCATCCCAAAGGAGACAATAGCCAAAAAAGTAGCAGGGGGCAGCTGGCTCCCTGTGGCAGAAGAGAAGGCTCTGTCATGTTCCTGGCAGAGACAGACCAGGTATGGAGGCAGCTACTGTGGAGCAGCCCTCCCACTATCTCCCTTTGGGGGTCTATCAGCTAAAGTCCTTCATGGGAATTCCATGTAGGGCAGGAAAAGAGAGCTTTATTAACCAAGAAGGTCACTTGTTTTCCAGAGACTGCTGTCATGAGTTGTTGGGTCATGTACCCATGCTAGCTGACAAGGAGTTTGCCCAGTTCTCACAGGTAAGACACTTGTTCTGCTGGCTCTTTAACCAACTGCTATGGATAGCAGACCTGAAGTGCCTCAAAGGCATGCAGCTCACTGTGCTTGAAATAAGACTTTAAGACTTGATTGTGCCTGAATCACAACCTCCAGGGATGGTGGGCTAGCAGTGCCCTGGGAGACATTTACTCCAAGGGAGTCACAGCACTGCTCCCTAGAGACATCGTGTAAAAGGAAGGGCAGGCAGTGACTGTGGGACTTCTCTGTGGGAGGGCTGTGTCAGTCTGCAGAAGGATGCCAGTGCAGCCTCTGTGGTGCTGCGTGTTGGAGTTGTACTAACTACGCTGTTCCCCTGGCTTCCTGTCCTACACCACACGAACCTAACCAGCAACAGCCATCAACCCTCAGGCTGGTTCTGTCTCTGGATGTACATTTTTATCTCACATGATACTTTAATTGTGTCCATCACCATGTCATTCATTAGAGTTGTTTTTCCTTTTACAAGTCACCAAATTCTCACAGCATTGCTCACACTGGTGAAGAGGCTCCAAAAAGCAAACAGGGTTTCTTTGTAAAATAAGGGGCTATGTAGTATGAACAGTCAGTGTCAGACCCAAGTGAACTCAATGACCTCATATAATTAAAGACTTCTGAACCGTGAATGTGCCTCAAAACCATAGCAAAGGGAAGAAGATAACTCATATTCTAGGCTTATCAATCAGTGGCCAGTGTGGAAACAGAGCAGAGAGGTTACATGATGTAGATCTTTGTCAGAATATCTTAAAGCCAGTTAACCTCACATTATGTGGTTTTGAACTGTGTCAACTTGGATACATTCCAGTTTCCATATTGGTCTAAATATTGATTATTATCAGATTCAGATGAGTAGTACTTAAAATATCCTAGTGGTCTATAATTTATTCTGGAAGAATCCTCTTCAGTTCTGTTCAGTACCAGAACAGAAGACATATTAGAAATAAAAGATTATAGCAATTTCAAAACTTTCAGCTTTCCTCTTTTCCCATGTCTAACACAGACTATACAACAAGAGATCACATTAAATGAATTTTCACATTTCACTTTTTTTTCACAAAGTATTTTCACAGTTGAAATTCGCCCCATGAAAGTTCTTTTTTGGTCCATTCAGCATGAGATGATGAATGGTGAGAATGCCCTAATTTTGTTTGTTTGCTGCATGATATGGCTCCTGGGATAGCTAAGAAGAGACATCTACAAATTCCTATTGTGAGATTAACAATTAACAGGGAGCACAGATGAGAGTAAACAGATCCCTGTGTAGATCTGACCCACTCAGAAGGGCTGTCAGAAGGAGAGTGCAAGAAAAGTAATGGCAAGCATAACACCCACCTTGCTGTCCTTCCTTCTCATGCCTCCCTATAAATCTCTGCCAGGGACAGTCCAGCCCTAGGCCAAGAGACAGTTAACTTTACACAGAGAACGCTGAGGATTAAATACTCATCTAGTGTAGCTCCCAGTGGTATGTAGCTGGGGGCCAGGGAGAGGTAGACATCCTGGAAGCCATGGAAGGTCATTCTGGGTGACAAAAACAATGAATAGTTCATGCTATTCATGCTAGAAATTATGTGGTCCTCCCCTTCCCCTCTTTTACTCCCTTGGGCTGAATAATTACACTAATGTAACACTGCCTGCTTGCTTACTTGCTTTAGGATATTGGACTGGCTTCTCTTGGATCATCTGAAGCGGAGATTGAGAAACTGGCCACAGTAAGTACAGATGGCAGTTTAATATCAGAGGCAAAACCCAAATGATTCTCTGCATATCCTTCACTGTGCAGGAAAGGCTCTTCTCTAGTGTCTCAGATTGGCTACAACAGTAGAACTGTCTCTTCTCCTCATCCATAGGTTAGGGAGGTGCCGGAGGTTCCTCTAGGGAATCCCAGAAACATGATTCCAACTGAGGAAATACTTATACTTTTTCTTCTATAAGAATATACTGCTGAAGCTGAGTTTATACAATGTCAGCAACAGCAGGGTACCAACTTGCTTTCCAGACTCACCTAATAAGCTGGATACTTAATGTTATTCCTGCATTTTCTCC
>NW_010187648.1:39874-49568 GCF_000695765.1 Mesitornis unicolor | reverse complement strand
GAACCATAAGAATTTGATTCATTCTCTATTCATGAATCTCACAAAATAGGTGAGCACTTCAAAGGAAATTTGAGAGCAGGTACTGTCATTCAGTTCTGAGTTACTAGGCTATACATCTGCCAAAACCATACATGCAGCCCCTTGCTGCCATCTTGCTCTGAAAGATGATTTTTTTCCTGATAATGACAGCCATTTCCCAGTCTTGGTGATTTTTTCAGGAGAGGACAAAAGCCTTACCCTCGCTCAGCTGGGTGATGTTCATTCAGGAAAGGGGGTGGATGTGAGGAGACTGTCACTCCTGAAATTCTTCATGCAGCCCACAGCCCCACTCATGGTGAAGTGAAGCAAGACACTATGTGAAAGAGATTATGACTTACCTAAAGTCTATTTGTGTATCCATCCTTGGGTCAGGACTACCAGCATTTTTAGAGTTTGGAGAGCAAAAGGTACTGGTGCTGAATTTTTTGTAGCATCAACCAGATCCTAGGCTGGTGATGTGAGGGGACTATGTGGCAAGAGTCAGTAACACTTACACATTTCTTCTGCAGTTTCCACTCTCTGGGTCTGAAATGGCTAGAGTAAGATTAAGATCCATGCCTTTTCTAGGGTTAAAAGAATTATGGGTCTCAGAAAGCCATTTTGCATCATTACCCAGGTCTTGGTGAGATTAGATGAAGGCCAATGGCTTATAAAGCAGGTCTCTGCAAGCACCCCTCCCTGACGCTGGACTGGCTAGGACTAGATTAGAGATAGGGTTAAGGGTGGAAGAATGGTGGGTCTAATATTTGAAATTATCTAGTGTTTGGGGAGGTAGAATAAGGGTACCTGTTTGAAAGGGCTACCTGCAGTTCAGGAACTGTGAGAATACAATTTTGTCAGCACCATTCAGGTATTTTGAGCAGTAAACATATTCTGGATTAACATCTCAGTCTTCAATTGTTTAAAAGTTAGACATCTAATCTAGGGTTATTGTTTAGCTTCCTTCTCTAGACAGTGAAGATAGAGAAGAACCTGTAACATATTCACTATTGTGGTATAGATGCCTAACATAAATTCTTTTTTCTCTCTGGAAGTCCTTGTCATTTTCTGGTCATTATAAAGAGAATGGGGGTAACTAGCTTAGGTGATACAACAACATTTAAGCTAACTAAAAGTTTCTTTAAATAATCTCAACTTTGCTACTTGTTGTGGTCTATAACATTTGTAAGACAAACTTTGAAATGCCATTACTTCATTCAGTCCCTGAACTTCTCTAAGCAGGTGAATCCTTGCACAAGAGATGGGAAATTACCAGAGTTCATGTCCTCCAGAGTGCCACTAGTACTGTGTCTACTATCCTGTTAAAATAGTGAGAGCTGAAATAACCTCACTAACTAAAAGCCAGATACAGGATACCTAAGGAAATTCTAAAAAGAATTCCTCCTCCTCTCATGTCTCATTCTCTAGTCAAAAAGACTTTCTGCAAAATGAGGAGATACTTGACTTTTCATTGGGAAATAATAAGATTAACACAGTAAGAATGCAGAAATATTAGCTGAGCTGTAGAAAAAAACAGCTTAGGATTCTGCAGAAAAAAGATCTTGGCATGCTGGCTTTTTAATGTTAATTGTGCAGGCTAAAACCAACTCATCAAAATTAAGACATGTGAAAGAGGGTGGGAAAAAGAAGAGTTACTTTCATGCCACTAGTGTCTAGCAGGTAAGGTAAATGTGGTTCTAAGCATGCTTTATTGCAAGAAAAGCCTGGAGCTGTGTCTTTATTTTCTGCTGGAGTGTGATAAAGATGTAATTGGCATAATCTTAAAGTGTACATTGCTGCTAAGGGTTAAGTCATTCTTCAGTTCTTCTGAATGCTATTATACAGACAAAGAAGTAGGGAAACTGTCCTTTCAAGTATCTTTCTTAGGGTCTTGAACGCTCTGTGGAGGTCTACCTGTCCTTCTGGGGAATATGAGTTGAAATCTGTCAGCTTCCACTGACTACAATGAAGCTCAGGACTAATAGGCTGAAGGGTAATTTGTAACATCTTACAAAGGAAGAAAGATATAGGATTTTATGACTTTGTTTACCCATGTAATTATCATTAGCATTTTTTTTCTCTTTTTTGGGGGAGTGAGAATGGGAAGAATGGCAAGTTTTGAAAAAATATGTGTTATAATTTGAATGTGTTATACATGTTAAGAGAAAAAATAATTTTCTTAAACTATACAACAATAAAATTTGAAGATACAATAACACTAAGGAATAAGGATAAAAGAAAATGGAAAGAAAAATGAGAAACTTAAAAATGAGCTGCCTGATGAGTGTTTTTCACAAATTGTTCTCATTACCAGCTTTATTGGTTCACTGTGGAGTTTGGTCTCTGCAAGCAAAATGGATTGATCAAAGCTTACGGGGCAGGACTGCTTTCATCTTATGGGGAGCTTATGGTATGTGTCAAACATATGGTATTGACAGATTTTTATAAGCCAGTTTGCTAAACTCTCTGATAAAAGCAAAATGTTGTTTCCTCACACAAAACATGATTTAAAATACAGATTTTTCTTTTGCAAAGAAATTCATTCTCCCTTCCCAGCAGGCATTGAGCATGGGAAAAACTACTGCAGGTTTGTACCTGTCTTCCACCTAAAGAGATAAAATGCAACAAAAGCAACCATCCTAAAAAGTACTAGATTTGCTTTTTTCTGCCCCTGTCCGATAGTAATACAGTTGACTAGTCTAAAACTCATGTACCTTTCTGAATTAGTCACTAGAGGGCAATATTATGTCTATTATGAACTCTACTACTTCATCCATGCCATTGGCATTCATGTACATAGGAAAATCAGAAAGGCACTGACTGACTGGACCAAATAAAGTGCGAAGAAACTGTAAATAGCATGGATACTGTTTGCAGTCTAAAATATATTTCAAAACTAAGACCAGCTCAAATTTTATGTAGATGAAAATTTGTGTACACAGATGATACTGCCCTCCCTGAACAGATCAACTGTGGAAAGAGGAATTATGCACCTTTAGAGAAAGCTTATGGGTTTCCTTTCCTTCGTACAATAGTTGGTAGGGGAGATACTAATTTCTCCTCAGTTTTGCAGAGTACTTTTGCTTTAGCAGATAATCAGTTTCTAAGTGCAAAAACCCTAATCTGTTATCAGTCTCAATTGCTTCAGGTTGTGCAGATACTGGATGGTTTTCTGGAATTAGTTAGAGCCAAAGGAAAAGAAAAAGCACTCTTTTCAAGTGTTTTAAACCAGAAATATATATTTTTTTCTTCATGGGGGATACATTTTAAGCTTAACACATAGACACAACAACCAGCTACATGATCCAGTCGCATGGAACCACAGCTGGATTAACACAGCTCGGACCCCTGTAACTGGAGATAGTTGGATTGTTATGACAATAAAAGCGTTACAAAACTTGCCTAATGGTATACAGCTCAGATGCCTTCCCAGTCAAGCAGCAGAAGGAAGAAACAATATGTTAACATAACTGAAAACATTTATGTGTCCCAAAAGAGAGGCAGTTGAGAGTTGACATACAGAAAGGGGAAGCCTCCCAGACTTCAACCTTCATTTTGTCACCTGCCAAATTTAGCACTGTTTTTCTCCCAATGCTTGCAAATTGGAGACTTTTGTAAGCAAGCTCTGTGGTATAAGATTTGCAGAGCTTTCTTTCTGGAAAAGCTGTGAGATCTGCATGCTCATTAACCCTCTAGAGACATAAATGTGCGTTCCTTTCTACATAGCAACCTGATCCTGTGTCTGACTGCCCATGAACATGGACAGAAGTGTACTAGCACTATCACAGCACTCATCTGTAGAGCAGTGAAACGTATGGCTCTGAAACAGCAAATCAATGACCTCCCCTACACATTGGGCTCCAGTGCCATGCACTTGGTTTACATGTCTGTCTGTTCTAGGATAAGGCTGAAATAGCTGTTTTTCTGAAAATCCCTCAGTAGTTGCTAGATTCACAGCAAACAAACAGGAAACATAAGTTTGCTTTTATTTACTGGGTAAAACCAGAAAGGTCCAAATCAAAGCACAGTTCAAGGCAGCATATCTGCCTGCCTGGATACTTTTTAGTTTTAAATTAAATGCATTTACACGTCAAACAGGGTACTAAGGGACAGAGGTAATCATATCTCTGATACTTAATTAGTTTTCATAGTAATATGCACCACAGAATCTATCTGTATGATGTTACCTCCTTTTCTGTTTTATTTTGACACTGATGAAGGTAAAAGTTGCATCAGAAATGATCTCTTTTGGTGGCTGAAGTTGAGTGTAGCTGACTTGTGCTCACTTTCTACTCTTTTCTTTACTAGACACCAATGAGCAGTTCTGCTTTTTCTGCTTTTTTTTTGAAGTAGTAGGCAAGAATTGCTTGTGCTATATAAAACAAAAGTATAACTGCATGTCAAATTCCTTGCCTCTAAGCTTGACAATGGAAGTAGTAGCTGTCCTTGAGTTGAAAAATGGCAGACTCTTGTGGTTACTTTTATCATCAGTAGTGGTTGGGTAATGCTGCTAGATAAACTTTTGATACAGCTGGGTCCACTTAGGTCTTCATCCATCATATTACTGAAATTACATGCAGATATAATAGTGTTTGTTTCAAAAGGTAATGAAAAAGGATTCCTCCCACTTTCAAAAGTGTGTCCATCTTGTATGTTACACCTCAGACAGTCTGAAGAAGGGCTGCTGTGTGCCCTGTACAATCCCTATGTGAACTCTGCAAGTTCCTGGGTAGCTTTTGGGACAGCAGCTTAACAGGTTCTGTGCAATTCACCTGAAACTTCTTGTACATAAATTAATTATATCCATGGCCTCAAGTGCTGAAGTTTCCTTTTGTGACTGACTGACTTATATTACAGATATTTATTTGGAACAAAACTGAAATCCAGAAATGTTTCCATTTAATCATTCTAGTCTGTGTAAGCACCTGACTCTAACTTCAGTATAGATAGTGGCAGTCTGAGTGTGGTGCTGAGGCCCTATGCCTAAGCACCTGCTAGCATGTTGTAAAATGTGTATCAACTGTTTCTTTTACAGCTGAATAAAGGAGATATGTGTAGTGCACTCTCTATTTCATATATGTGATTTTTTTTCAGAAATACAGCAATGGATGGGCAATTTTGTTAGGGAAGATGAAGACTAGGAGACAGTGAGGCTCATGATAGCCCTTAGTTTCTTGCAAAGCTCATTTTGCAGTCTTAGACTGGCTGTTGAGAAAGCTCTAGATAAGTTTTACTACTGCTTGGGAGAAAGCCATTGTCCTTCCTGATAATTATCTGCCAGTCTTCTCAGTATCATCCTGGATGTAGGCTTGAGAATGGAGTATCATTTAGCTGATCAGCGTATTTGGCGCAGGCAGACCCAGTGCAGCTCATGTGACCATAGAGACACTTGGCAGCAACCTATGCAAAGGAGGGGTTTCATTATCCCTGAAGGATCCTGAACCCAGGAATATCAGGGTTATTTGGTCAGCAAGAAGGCAATAAACACATGAGTTACTAAGGCTATGTGGCTACCTGCAAGAAGATAACATCTAATCAGCTGGACAGAGTGAGCAGCAGTATGTCCAGCTAGTGTTATGTGAGAACTTAGCATCAGCAAGGAGTCTGGCAACATCCCTGAACTGCAGCCTGGTCTGACACACTGGGTGTGTGACTGTAGTCCAGAGAACCACATCCTGACTCTGAAATCTTCAAAACATTTTCCTCTTCTCCGCAGTGCCCACTCTGACCAGTTTGAGCTCAGTTTCCAGGCAGTTATTTTCTGTGGATGAGCTGATCCAGCCCAAAGTCAGGGCATAACTTGGGAGAAAGGCAGAGGAATAGAGGTAGGTCTGGACATCTTTTGCGTGAGACTTGGCACTTGAATCCATGTTAGCTAACAAATCATTTAGTGACAGCAGCTAGGTACTGGAAGGGACAGGATAACCGTACCCAACTCTAAAAGGAACAGTTGTAATGGGTCTGACTGCTGGCCAACCTTGCCTCCTCTGAACTGTAAGAATTCCTCCCCAACAGCTCTCAATATTGCACTGTTTATTTCACTATATTCTGTCAGCTGTTCTACATTATCCAAAATGCTTCTCCTGTTAACACTCAGCTGGACTCTGTCCTACATACTGTAAAATCTTATGGCTCATACCATACTCCTGGCAGCACTCAGTGCTGCATATGCTTTTCTTGCAGCACAAGAAGTACTTAACTTGTAGAGGCCTTTAAGGCCATCCGGTTTCAAGCTGAACTTCCACTGAAATCAATGGGATTTCAGTTCTGCTTCAACACTGACAGCATAGCGGGACTCCTGTCAGGGTCTGAGTATCTAAAATCTTTTCCCATTAGTCCCCAGAGCTTCTAAGATTTTAAGAGCAGCCTCATGTTTGTGTATACCATCCATCTTAGATTGTATGAGTGCTCTCCAAGGTTTATTCTTCAATTACACGCTGCAAATGAAGAACAGGAAAAACACCATCTTTTAGCATTTTATATTCTTGCCTTTTTTTTAAAAAAAAAAAAGGCCTTGTATTAATTTCTGAACTAGTTTTGCAGCAAATTGGCCTACTGGTTAAGGCAGGCCTCCAGTGATGGAGAGTTCAGACTCAGTTCAGTGAAATATCTAAAAATGTGCTTAAGGTTACTGTCTGAATTTTTCCAGTTAGCAGATTGACCTGACAGTCTTGTGCAGTGTCACTCACTCTTACCAGTTCTTTACAAATACCATGGGAGTTGGCATTTGAATCATAAAATAATGAAGGGAGCCTTCTGAAGACTGGTGAGGAAGAGAGAAAGACAAACAGGCAGATTTCAAAAAAGGGGTTGGCGCTGAAAGACTGTCCCTAGGTGGATGAGGACCACTGGCCAGGCTGAAGGCAGAAAGAAAGGTCTCAATGTTGATTTTTTGTTTGTACTCAGGCCACTTCACAAAAGTGGCTGCGGCTCTCACCACCCTGGCTAATTGAAGGCCAAGCCAGCTTTTAGGTTTAAAGGTAGCTCCAGTATGTCTAAATAAATGATAGATGTGCCTATGGACTGCAGTGTGGACAGAAGTGGCTTCCCTAATCCTCCTGTCTTCCTGAGGGGAAGGTGTAGAAGAAACTGAGGAGAATGCAGAGAAGATCCTTTGTGGGCTCAAAACACAAACACATGCACAGAGAGTATAGTGCATATTTATGTCTTGGGTTTCAGGGAAGCTTCTAGGCTGCTTAACTTGCATGGGAGCCGTGCAGAAAATACCAGGAGCATTCCGTATGTTCTTCAGTGCAGCAGGAAATGTGAGATTTCTGACATGGGCTAGGGACTCTGAAATAGTGCTGCACAGTACTGTGAATCTTCTATGATACTGCTTAAAAAAAAAGGAGCATGACATAATTTTTTCTTTTAGATATTCAGATTTTGGACAGTGGCATAGATTTTCTCCTCCCTGTCAGAGAATATGGCTATGGCACCCAATTGTAGATCACTGTAATACAGGAAATATACTTTTTTCTTCTTTTAAAAAAAATATATTTAATTGGTTTATTAACTGCTAATTATGAAAAGCAGATAACACTTGTGAAAGAACAGGAATTGATATTACCTTTAACTGTTTCACAAAGAGCATTTTACAGTCCAGTACACACTAATTTTTGCTCTGTTTATTTATCTGTTCTAACCTGCATTGTTTCTGTTACAAAGTACGCTTTATCAAACAAGGCAGAGTACAAGCCTTTTGATCCAGAAGTGACTGCAGTTCAACCCTATCAGGATCAAGCCTTCCAGCCTGTCTATTTCATAGCAGAAAATTTGGAAGATACCAAGGTCAAGCTTCAGTAAGTAAAGTAACTTAAATCCTAATCTCAAATACTTCTACTACTACTACTACTACAATAACCATGTCACTCTATCTCACCACACATTTCATCTGCACAGTGGCTTTTTTACAACAAAGTTAAACAGGAGATTGTTTATCTGATAAAATCTTCATAGAAAGGCATAGCTATATATACTTATGCCGTGTACCATGCTTTGTCTTAGCACTACCTCATTTTGGCAACTTTTGAGGTGAATTCTGTAGCTGGATAGTGAGAGCAGAGCACAATTCCACAGTTCCAGTGTGTCTGTGCAAGTCCATACAAATAAGAAGTCATGAAGAACTGATTTACCCAAGGTCACATGGAAATTTTATAGCAGACTCAGGAATTAACATGGATCAGCAGGAGGCTTAAAAACAAGATTGTCTTTCTTTGATTGTATCTGCACAAGAATGCAGAATCAGCATTCACAGGCAATCTAATTTCTACAATGTAGGTGATTGAAACCTAAATAACATTACTGTAAATTAGATTGAGTTGTTTCTAAATGCATTTCATTGACTGTGTTACGTTATGCAATAAGGACTTTTTTATATACAATTTTCTTTAAGGTAAGCAGGGTTTAAATTCTGGCCTTCATCTCTAAGAGTTAGAACAACATGACCAGTTCTGGCTGGAGGCATGAGGCTGGTTGTGGAGCTTCTGGGGAGCATGTAGGGGATAAAGTGAGGAATTTATTGGAGGAGGAGAACCAGGGCCAGACTTCTTCTCTACTCCCTCCCAACCTCTTCCCCAGAAGCACTATCTGCTGGGATCATAGCAATGGCAAATTAGGCCCCTCACCTTAAATCTGAAGGTTCACATTAAATTATTATCTTGGCACTGTGTAAGAACATGGCTGAGAACTCACCGTCAGAAGAGAGAGTTTAAAGAGCATTTGACTCAAGCAAACCTGAAAAGAACTTAAGGACAAGAAATACACCATTCACAGACTTGAAGCTTTTTCATACATTTTTTCAAGATAGTTGCGCAGCCAAAGCTGCTCAAAATAGCCAAAAGCACAAGAATCTGACAGAACGGAAAACATAAGGCAACATCAGTACAGGGGGCTCCTACCAGCATTTACTTAATGGAAAGATTCTCGAAAATGGCAAGCAATCATGTTTTTTTCTTTTAGTAGAGACAGCAAAATAGCCCAGGATGCCTAGTATCAACAGGTTTCTAGAATTTTACATAGGAAAAGCTACTCCAGGTTATTTCTTGGAAGTGAAGGCAGCAGGCATGCTGTATTCCTGCATTCCTCCGCTTGTGGTTGTAATAACTCTGAACTGCGTTAATGTAGAGCTGTAAGAGCACAGACAGGTCTGAGCCAGCCACACTGAAAAGCAGGCACTGCAGATCTTGTGGGCTGCAAGTAGTTCAGCCATAGGGAGGATTTACTGCACCAGACAATGTTAAGGGGTAACAGTGAGGAGGGTGTCACATTGGCCTCTGGTCCCTGATAAATCCATGCTTATATATTGAGAAGTGGCTTCTGAACTAGCAGCTCTGTCTTCTTCCTCCTACAGAAACTACGCGATGAAGATCAAGAAGCCTTTTTCTCTGCACTATAACCCATTCACCAGCTGCATAGAGATTATGAACACGCCTCAGAAAGTCAAGAGGGCACTTTGTCAAATGAAAGAGGAACTGAAAACCCTCTGTTTAACCTTTGAAAACCTCTCTTAACACTACAGCAGTACATCTCACCTGGCACTGGGATACTTGTAGATGATTCCAGCACTTGAAGATTTAGTGATGAAGTTCTAGTTGCATGTGAAAATCTTTAACCCACAAACAGCTCTGTCAAGCTAATTTTTCCACTGTAATTTAGGCTACTGACTAAGTCACAT
>NW_010187648.1:35373-39843 GCF_000695765.1 Mesitornis unicolor | reverse complement strand
TCCTGCTGAGTATGTTTCAGTGACAAACAAGACCAAATTACTCCAATTTTTGGTAGGTGATATGAGTTACAGCTGTTTGGAGTATATTTATCTGTTCATATTGGACTCCTCATTCTTTTTTTTATTCACTGGCCATCTTTTCAAGTTATCTGTCACAAAATAGCATGGTAACTCTTCAGCCATACACAGTCATTTACTTGCTGCTTGAATGACATGATAACAATCTTTTAGGTTGGCTAGTTGCCTACGGTTAGCAGGCCTTGCAGCTAACACATTTCTGCTAGCAATTACTATATGCTATTGTGCTTGCAAACTATGAATGCTTCCTTTACAGTGTACAAATGCAAGAGTTTGTAAGAAGAACCTTTTACTTCTGCTCACTGTTTATTTTTAGGCACTCATCTCATTCAGTGGTCTTCAAATATGGCTAAATTATTTTGTGTCATATTTGAGATCACAGAATATTTGTCCCTTGGCTAAAAAAAAGCAGAAAATAAAAGGTCTATGATAATCTGGCTCTGTCACACACAAGGATACTTAATTTTAAAGGAAAATTTTGATTCTAGGAAGGAAATTTGGGTGTAAGGATGGATTTTCAAAGCAGCCTGTATGAAATAGTGTCCCATTGGCTTTTCATGGGATTCAAATATTCCTGGAGACCTTTATTAATCTCTGTTGCTTATGATGTCATGATGACCGTAGTAATAACCAAGAGGCCAAATGAACACCTAGTGCAGAACCTAAAGTCAACCACTAGTAGCCATATAGTCTTGCTATGGAAATAATATCAGATATGTGCTCCAACTCATCTTGGCTCCTTCTCCAGTTCCCCTCTGAGATGTGTGTGAAATTTGTGTACACTCTGCAGGTCACGTTTCCCACAGTCAATGCCATAATTGCCTTTTCCAGACTTTCATGCTCTTCTTGTCCACTTTATTCCTCTATTATCTGCGAGTAGAGACTAGTTCAGGAAAGGCTCATGCCTAGAAGGATTCCCTCTGCTCCTAGCACCAGCACAAACAGATGAGTTTGATGCAGGTTACAGGTATGGCATAAGCAGGGAGAATGTGGATCTTGTAGCCTAAGCTGGGTGACAGTGATCCAAAACCATCGAGGTAGAATTCATGCTGCATCGCTTAGAAGCTTTATCTGTTTTTTCAAAAGTATACTTAGCACATGGCAGACAGCAAGCGTGTCCACTGATATCCACCAACTGCCAGTGTACATGGTTTGAACTCTGAGGTAAATGCGAGGTGGTTTGGCGCTTGATGGGAAAGAAGTCATCATCTCTACCTTAACTGGTCACTGTGGGATAGCAGCATGTACACAGAAAGTCACAACAGAGCAATTCACATGCTGTTACTTCATACAGAGCTTATCTCACTGTAATTTGTCCACATGCCAGGCTCTATAGAAACTTTCATTGAGAGTTAATGGGATTTTGTCTCTTAAATCTTCATGTCTATAAGCCCTTCAGAAAATTTTCCCATGGGCAGTAATAGAGTACTCAAGATCTGTGAAGCTTCAGCAACTGCTCCATTTTATGAAAATGTGGTGATGCCTGAAATATTTGGAAGTATCTTGGCAAAAATGGATCTGAGACGCCTTCCTCTCAACAGCAGGAACATCCCAATTTTTTTTTTTTCATTTAAGTCCAGGATTCTTCTGCTCAGGAAAACACTTGCATATCATAAATCCTGTTTTGCTGGAGATTCAGGCAGGGACAGAGTTGAAGTGAGTTCCTTTGCTTCCAGTATTTCTGCTGTGATGGAGGATGATCTCTCAGCATACTTTCATGGATTTAATTCTAGTTATCCTACTCATACACGCACAAATACCATTTCTCTTCAGAGCGATTTGTTTTGTTACATATTGTAACAATTTATCTGTCTACTTCCTGCCAACTGGTGCATAGGCAAAAATGCTTGATAGCTCACAACAGATTGTTTTCAGAAGTATTATTTTCATCAATCAGTTGTTTTACAGTGAAAATTGAACCACGTGTTCCAGCTTTGTGTGTTTTCTTTTTCCTTCTTTTTAAGTGGAAGATAATGTCAGAGCGGAAGAGCTATCAAAATATTTTCTATAGATGGACTCTGTAGGCCATAGGGTCTTTTTCATGTATTCCCTCTGAAATGGTTGAATGTGAAGTTTAGACTTGAGTTTGGCTATTGCTCAGAACAGACCTATATTTGGAAGAAACGAGAGACCTGATGGATTTGTTTTGCCCAAGGCCTCACACTTTCCTTGGAGGGACTCCAGGCCCGCCCACACACCCTTGTCTTTTCCAGTTCCTGTAGCAAGGAGAGAAAAAGAAACCATTTGGAGACAGATTCTCTCACCCTTACACATGCTGAGTAGTAACCGATCTCTCAAGCAATCCCAGTGAGCCTATTTAAGGTGCTCTACACAGACACAGTAAGAGCAGGATTATCAAAATCTTTGTGGGTGTACTTTTACTTTTTATTTTATTGTCCTAATGACAGCCAGCCTGGATATATGGCTAAGATAGACTCCCGTGAAGCTTAGCAAAGCTTCAAATGTAATGAATTTGACTAATTTTGACTATGCTTTTAAGAAGCATAAATATTTTTCCAAAGGAGGCAAATCTTTCCCTCCTTATTCAGGCAAAATCTACCCCAGAACAACCATGCCTGACAATCCCTTCTGAGGAGGTCCAAAGTCTTCTCTTCCAATTCAGTGTATGACAAAGCAAAAGCCCTCGGGGTTATGTCCTTATGAGGTACACTGGTCATGCTGCTCTTCCAATAGTCATCCTTTCATTTCCTCACAGAAGCCAAGAAGTAACTCATACTCCTGTCAGTCTAAGGCAGGGGTGATGGGGAAGGCAGTGATGGGGCCTCCCGATGAAAATAATGGCACAGAGGAAAAAAGCACCAACCAGTAAAAATATGTCTTTTTGTCAGTTTGCATTTCAGCAGTTTCACATTAATCTTGCACAAGAAGGCTCCAAAGCCAAGTAAAACACATCTTGTGACTTGAAACTGAACTGATGAACTCCCCATGGGTCCTTTGCTTATCCCGATAAACTTATTTTTCCTAGATGGAGTGCATTTAGAACAAAATAGTGTATGTTATTAAATCTGTATTGCATTGTTCTGTTGTACATGGGAGAGTTAGTAAATTCAGTTCATAGGTTTGGGTTTGTTTTGTTTTCTGGCTAACCAAGTCTGACCTCTACCAATTTTGGTCCATCCTCAAGCCTCCAGCTGCTTCACTGCTTCCCTGCAGATTTACTAGGGATGCCAAGGGTACCACTGTGTAAGAAGAATACACAGTTATGCAATCTGGGGAATTTGGCAGGACAGGAAGAGGAAATTTAGGCAGACCTCCCACCCACTCTCATGAGAAATAGTACTGTATTACAAGACAGAGCTGTCATCCTCAGAAAGACCTTCTCAATCACTTCCCTCTGGTTCCTTTAACATTTTGACCTTTATATTACCTGGTGAATGTAAACCTTATTTAACCAATTAAAGAAATGCAATAACGGGGGGAAGGCAAGAAATAAAAGACCTCCCAAGAAAAGAAATTTCATTACACTCTGCCTTCCTTGTCTCTGTTGATCCATGAAGAAAGAAACAAAGAGAAAAAAGCAAACTTCCATGGAAATTATAATGTATTCCTAAAGAAACCTAAACCATACAATTGTTCCATGTACAGCTATGCGCATGAAGAACACCTTACACCCGTCACTGAAATGCCATAACTTACACAGTAAATCACGACCATCAATTAACCATGCACAGAAGTGTTACATGACTGCTTGAGGCAGGAAATGAAGCTACCAGGAAAAACCCTCCAGTAGCTTTGCCTTATGCGCACACTACAAAACCAGAAAGTTCTCTGGAGCCTGCTTCCATAGATATCCTACAGCATGGAGAAATTCCAGCTGGCAGAGAAACAGAGGGGTATATACACCTACATCCCCAGTAATCTCCTCCGCCACTAATCAGGAGTTTACATGTGGGCTTTGAGATTTAGTTAGGGGACATTGCAGCATTCTCCAGCTGGCGGATGGTCAGAAGCTGGCAGAAAGGGTTACTGGCTGTATCGTATCAAATATACATTAACTTTGCGTAACGCTGGTGGCTGAGGCCCAAAGTGAAAGCAAATCTCTAAGTTTCTCTTACCACAAGAATACCTCAGGGGAGGGAAAGTCAGGCTAGAAAAGCCTGACTAACAGCTGGCAGAACAAAGGGACAAGGAATGGCAAGGACTGGTAGACAGGCCTAAAAATTGTTTGGTTTGCATATGCTGTTTCATTATATTCAAGAAAACATTTATGTTTGAAAGGGGAGCTTTTTAACATGAAGAAATAAAGTTCAGCCTGTAAGAGTGTAGAGGATTCAAGTTCAGTTAAGACTTTTTAACTGTGCCTAAGAAGTGTTAGCCTTATGAACAACGTTTACTTTCAACATGAGGTACAAATATTAGAAAGTAGAAAAG
>NW_010187648.1:24270-35342 GCF_000695765.1 Mesitornis unicolor | reverse complement strand
GGAAAGAGTTTTTAATATGGTATATGGGAATGCAGAAGCTAACCAAGCCTTGCTACCCTGCAAGACACAAGGATCTTAAATTTTGAGTGAAAGCTAGAGGAGAAAGTCAGCAGCAGGCCAAAAACTACCTCCCCAGTAGAAGACTATAAAATTGTTATTGCTATAGCTGTATGACAGATGCTTTCACCCTGCTTAACTGTTTTGCCATGAGTTTTATTTTCTGCCTTTATGTAAAAAGTTACTTATTGATCTCTTTGACTTGTGTTTGCAAATGGTGAAAATTAGATTACTGAACATGAGAAAGTTTAATATTATTTCCCCAGGGTTTTGGGTGAAACTTGTGCAACAAATGGACCCTCTTAAAATTAAACATGACTCTTGCCAGAGGCAATTAAGACCTGACAAAATGGTTACATTTGAGTAAAAGAGGTGACAGCTACCTCTTGATGTAACCAAACCAAATCTCTGCTCCCATCCACAACCAGTACTGTTAGTCTTCAAGGTACATCTTTCACAAAATCACTCATGATAGATTTAACCATAAACTACTACTAAAAAAAATAAAATAAAGGATCAATTTACAGTCATATCACAGTGCAGCATTCAGTACTTTCCTCTTATATTTACTGACAGAAAATAACCCTTAACTATCAGTATTATAGAAATACTCCTTGAAGTGGTAGACTAGCACACTTTAAATACTCTGATGTAAATAGATATTTAAAATGAACTGTTGGAAGAAAGATTTCTATTTATTTGTTAATTAACAAATGCTGTCTTTCGAGAACATCTCACAAGATGACACAGATTATCGTCATTATGTTTTGTACAAGAGTGTTGGAAACATTCCAGTAGAATCTGTAAAAAACAACAAAAAAGGAGGCCTGTTTTTAAGTATTTCCTGAATGAATCCCAAAACTGATGGGTTAGAAATGGAATGTGTGCTGGATGATGGTATGAATTACGTATAGTGTTTAAGTCTTGTACTTCAGATATTTCAATTTGTTTCTGACTTTTGCATTAGTTCATATTTCTTGGTTTAAATCTGGGTAAACAAGATTATTTCACTTGATTCTTGTGTCTCTAGTGTCCTACAAAGGCAGGCTTTGTAACCAAATCTGAGTTTTAGCCCTCTTTATGAAAAATTGTATTAGTTGCAGGGAGCTCATGAAGGAAGGACTTTCATAAAAGAAACGTGCTAGTCACAGTTCCTTGTTTAACAATTTTCCAATTATCAGTCTTTATCCCTAGACAGGAAAGAAGTCAAAGTTACCAGAATGGGCTTTCTATTACAAATGCATCATCCGGTAGTGCTATCACACTGTGCACAAACACTTTGGTAATAATTCCATCCTGCCACTAATGTGGTGATGGCTTTATGATGATATTGCCTGTTTGGGTTGTAGGCAAACCATTCAAGTGTGTTTTTTCAGTACTTTGTGATACATCATTAGTTTCTGCATTGCAATCTTACTTGGTTAAATGGAATTAAAGATAGATAACAACCCTCAAATCTGGGTGGAGAAAATTGACTTTCCTATTGCTTTGTTATCTCTATTTGTCCAGGAGCCAGGCTTCAAACATGAAGCAAAGAAGCAATGATGTCACTATGCAGAAAACTACAGAACACCTCATTTTTTAGTACTTAAATGGCAAAGATGGGCTGCACAAAGATATTCTTGATTAATTTTGGCAAATCGTTCTTCATATTCCAACAGTTTACTGAAGTCTTTAGGTGCTGACTAACAGCTGAAGAAACTAAAGTTATAACAGAGGGCAGCTGGATCCAGTATAATTCCCACTGATGGCTTAGTTCTGTATCCTAAGCTGGTGCAAAATGATGTTACTCTACCAATTTTGGAAGAGACCTTATACTACACTACGTGGCCCAGGAAGTTGCCTGAGTATTCAGGAAAGGAAGTTCATGTTTTATGATTTCTTATATATCAGTTTTGAGATTATGGAATCCCAATTATATTTGTATGCAAGACAGAGTGAGATAAATTATATCATTTAGGAAACATGGAGCAAGGAGAAATTTTTTTTTGCTTAAGGAACACAACTCATAGAATTAAGGAAGAATGTACTACTTTAGCTAAGGACTCCAACAAAACCAACAAGAACTGTTTTGCTCTGAGTTCCTCCTACAGTACCATCACACAGTCTTCTGCTAGCAATTTCTCTCCAGAGAAACAGATTCAGCATTTGTCACATTACCAGACTCCCAGCCTCAGTAAAGAAGCTGTTATTTTCGGCATGACGTTAAAAATCTTTAAGTAGCAAGATCTCAGTAGATGAAATTAACACATATTTAAGATTAATGTCTTTGGTACACAACCCATTTCTCCATGGCACCTCTGCTATTTCCCAGTATTGGTCACTGGAAGAGAGGAGAAAAGGACAGCAGGTGAGCATAAATGGGAGAGAGTGATACCTACATTCGTGGTAGACCTGTGTAGCAGTTTTGCTGTGCCTGAGGGATCTAATCCTGAATTAAAAGACCACTCTTCCACAGAGCTGGAGTGGAAGAGTACCTGCAGTGCATTTACCGTCCTTCATGCCCTAGGCTTACCCTGTGCTTCTGCCGCACCAAAAATTTTATATATATATATATACACACACTTTGCTCTTTCCTGTCTCCTTGTAATTCAGAAGCTGGGACCAGAAGTGAGCTGAGATGCTTCAATAAGTTTCTTTGGGCAACAGGAAAAGTAGGGCAGGGAAAAGTGCTGAAGAAAGCACAAGGACTTGCTCGTGTCATGGAATGCCTGCGGGTTGAATGTTATCCTGAAAGCAGAATCAAAAGACAGAAATGTTTTTCCTCTCTCTGCCAAAAAGGGAACAAGAAGTTGTACACTGGAGCATTCCTTCTATCAGAACTTGTCTGGAATAATGAACATGTTACTGAACAGAACCACAGAGGTTGGAAGGGACCTCTGGAGATTGTCTAGTCCAACACCCTACTCAGAGCAGAATCAATTAGAGTAGATTGCTCAGTATTGTGTTCAGTCAGGTTTTCAATATCTCCAAGGACAGAGACTCCATGACTTCTCTGGGCAGACTGTTCCAGTTTGACCACTGACACAGTAAAAAAGCTTTTTATGTTTAAATGGAATTTCCTGTACTTCAATTTGTGCCCATTTCCTCTTGTTCTTTCACAGGATACTACTGGAAAAGTCTGCCTCTACCTTCTTCACCCTGTCCATCAGGTATTTATACACATTGATAAGATCTCACTGAGTGTTCTCTTTTCCAGGCTAAATAGACTCAACTCTCTCAGTGTCTCCCTGTGTCAAATGTTTTAATCCATAAGTCATCTTCATGGTTTTTCATTAAACTTCCTATTATTTCTTGCCTTCCTCGTTCAGCAGCACGCCTACATTTTCCCCAGACCAGAAGAAGTGCATTGGTACTATAGTATCATACTGTAGGAACACAATTTCATTTCTACTCTCTTCTCTCTGTGTGGTAGAGGAGAATTAGACTGTACCCTTCACCTGCTATCACATTTCAGAGCTCCAGCAGATTTTACACAACTTGTTCGGCTTCTGTTGGCTGCCCAGATCCTGCAGTGGCTCAGTTTGGAGGGTCCAGACAATACTGTCCTTGTCAGCTGGACTGCCCACAGTCACCTTCCCAACTAGCGCTGTGTTTATGTCGTGCAGACAGGACAGTGCACCTGCGTGGCGAACAGCTCGGTGCTATTTACCTTTTGTCCACACGGTGGTAGCGCAGCATTAGCATTAATGTAAACATGGTGGCTCGCTTAACTTCTGCCCAGGTACCTGACAGACTCCTACTACTGGACAAATGTTGACAATCTTCTTCCTTTTGTTAACTTTCTAATTAAAGAACAGCGTGATATATTAGGCCAAGGACTTACACACCAGGAATAGTAAATAACTGTGAAAATAAATAGAAGACACAGAAAACTATTCCATGCCCAAAAGGGCTATTTGGAAAGAATGAGTTGCAGGGATAAAATCATGTAACTCAGCTTTGAAATTCATTTTTTTTTCCCAGAGCTGATGAAGCCAGATGTTATCAAATACTGCTCAAGAGGGGAGAAACTGGCTGGGCTGCATTGGCTACTAACATCATGCTTGAGTGGCTTTCTGGCTGCAGAGTGTGGCATGGTAGAACTTTTCCTTTCAAGACCCACCAGAACCCATATCTAGCAGCTTGCAGGACTGTGTGTTGGTCATCTCGTTAGTGAAATATTTAGGCTTTTTTTCTAAAGCTAGTTTAGGTTATAGTTTTGCTGTTGTGAAGACTCCTACTGGCTTCAGACAGCCCCATCTACAACCTCCTCCCAATTTCCACTTCTTGTTGCTGCCCACCACACCTGGCAGCGTGTCTATGACAGGTAAGGAAACTGATTCAACTTTATTACTCTCTCCCTTACACATAATGCTTTTTTTCAACCAAATTTCAGAGGTCTAGTTCACAACATAGTCTTATAAATGGTTGTACTGGCACTAACGAGAAGGTATTGCACTTGCAGTGGAGAGCCAGGAGTGTGAAGAAACACATTAAACTGGATTTAAGCCCATGAACACTTTTTATCATGGACCTGTGGCTGTAGCTCCCCATGGTGAATGAGCTCTCTTGCCAGGATTTGTTTCTTATTTTAGTCTGTTGTTCCAAATTAAGTAAAATTTCCTTTACAATATTTCCTTTAAAATACGTATTTCACTTTAATGTTGTAGCGATCACTACTTAGAAAGTTAATTAATAACAAAACATTTGTTAACTTTTCATACCATTATTACAATATAGCCAAGTTAACGAACACCTCATGAAGATTCGTACATGCTCAAAAACTCTTCATACTCTTAGGTCACAAAATGAAAGTCAGTTTGAGAGTGGTTTTTAGTAATCAGGCTTTTTTTCATCAGAAAATCAGAACATTCATATAAACTCTTTGAGCTCACATCCTATGCCCAGTGAATAGTGCTCAATCCTAGACTATGTAAACTAATCAAGTAGTGATTTTTGCTGGAGAGGAAGGTGTAGGAAGAAAGCTTTATCTCCTAAATAGTGTGGTCTCTATCTTCATATAACATCATTGTTAGTGCTGATTAACTGGGGGACTCTCTGGACTGCCTAACTTGATAGCTTCTTTCGCAGGCAACCAAAGTTGCTCTAATCTCAAAACCAGGCCGCTAGACTTCTGACACATGGTTGAAAGGACACGCTGTATAAGTATCAAAGAGATAAAAGGAAGGTTTTCAACCTATCTAATACCAAAACATAGTACTGAAACAAAATTTCCTTCTTTGAGTCTATTTACCAGTAATTCTAGGTGGCCTCCCATCAAAGTGCTGGAAAGTCATAGTGACTGCCCACAATCCTTACAACCAAGACAAAGTATTGCACAAACTATGCAGGCTCTTAGTTCCCAAGGGCATTACTACATACCTTGGGTCTGACTATAATTCTTCATCTGTTACTGTAACTGTAGTAGGAGGCCTTTATTTATGTCAGAGTACCCTTATAGCGTGCTGATAAAATACTGTGAAGTATTCCAGGGAATGGACATAGCTGTCTCCAAGAAATGGAACTGCTGTTCCAGTCTAGTGAAACTATCCAGGCGAGTGAAAATACTTATATTGATGGAAACAGTTTTGCCAATATGCTCATGCCATAGTTGGGAACTTCACACTCCTGACAGACTGAGCCTGGCAGGAATTTGGAGTGTAGATGAGGCCTAGATCAAATGAACAATTTGGAGTTAGAAACATATAGCAATGATCCTTTCAGAATGCTTTTATTTACAGAAACATTCAATTGAAATAAAATCTCTTAACAGGAGGTCTTGATTACTTTTCCATTTCCAAACCACACATCATAATAGGGATGGAATGTGGTTGCCATAAATTGTTGGTTTACAAATCATCACTGACTTGTTAGCAACAGCTAGGATGTTAGAGTTAGAGCAACAGTTTGGATGTGATAAAATAGCAAGAGCCCATTTTTCATGGCATGGTTGGAATGAATATAAATGAATTCTTCCCAGAGATTCATTGTGGTGGTTGTGGTAAATAGCAAACTGCATATTTCCTGCTCATGTTGAAATCAATGGGAGTTTTATTATTGGCATCACGAGAAGCAGGATTTGACCTTAATAGAAAAGAAAGGGGAAAAGAGAAAAAGATGAGGCAAAAAGAAAAGAATGAGCCTGAGAGTTCTAAAATGACTACCGATTCAGATGCCTGACTGGAGGCACTTCAAAAGAGGATTCGAAAATGCAGAAAGTACCAACTAGCTGAAACTGGGGCCCCTTTTCATTTGAATTTCCTTCCAAATTTTCCTTTGAATTCTCTTCTTGTGAACTTTGAAACTGAGGAATAACTAATACTAGTCACTGCTGAAAATGCAAATTTAAAAATTTTCCTTTTTCTTGGAAATGTTTCTGCCTCTTTAATGCTACTGAAGAGTTCTCTTATAGGGTTTTGGATGAAGCCTATAAAAATCAGCAAAGGCATTCTTTCAGAAAAGCCAGCACAAACTTCCTTCAATACTTGTGTCTGACTCATGACATAGATCACTATCAGTCACTTAACCTTGCTCAAGCAAAATCTACCATATGGGTAAATCTTTACAAGAGTCTTCCTGCATTAGAAATAGAGGAAAGAAAAGCTCTGTCCCAGAAGAGATCACTATGCTTGTTTAACTAGTAGACTAAACTGCTCAAATTTATGGATTTCTCCTCAAGTACTCTATAAAATAGACTAAACCAAACAAAATAGCAATGTATGCATTCTCACTATATGGTAAAACACATCATAAACTTATTCCCTGTATCAGGTGTATTCAAAGCAGTCACCAAGGTCACAATTCCTAAATACAGTTGTTTAAATATTTGAAAGAGTGAGTGGAATCTGGTCCTCTAAAGTCAACAGCTAAACTTCCGATGACTTTACATAGACCAGAACAGATGCTTAGCTGAGTAAATTTAGTATCAGTGAGGCTAGGTTGATATCTATTAGCTGAACATTTACTACTTGCCTACTTAGATTTTAACACAACAAGCATATAAGCATCCTTCCCAAAGTATAGAAACTCTGAAAAAATAGCTAATGGGGGATGTCAATAAAGATATGAAGAGCAAACGCAAAAAAAAAATTATTCTGCCCCAAAGAAGTATTGGTCTGTTTGATTGATGTTCCATCCTTCAATACCCACAAACCATATCTCCTGAAATACATGTCTATATCCAAGGACTGGGACCCTTGATGTTTACCAAATTACTTGCCAGGAACCTTGTTTTGGACCTTCATACTGACGCACAGGTGCTGAAAATGAGCATTCTGTGTAACTACTCCTAGGCACGCTGGTAAAGAATTTGGATAATGTACAAGTGTTTCAAATCAGGTCCTGTAGCAATGTAAAGCAGGATGAATCTAACCTTTGCTAACAAAAACTGAAATTGCACTATACGTTAGATGGACTCTAACATATGGAGACAGAGAACCCAAGTCCAGAATCACCAAGATTTGTTGTTTTTTTTTTTAAGGTAAAGGGCTAATGCAGTTCATTCTTTCCCATCTGGTATTTTTTTTTGGTTCTCTATGAAGTTCTCATTAGCTGCAAGACAACCCTTTAAATAGCATGTGTTGTCCAAGACAGATGAGGAAGACTTGTAAAAGAAAGTTGTGTCTACTAAATGTCATTTTTCCTTAACAGAGTCAGACATTGTTGAGTTCTAACATGTAAAAGCAGATGATCCAACTGAGATTATCACAGGAAATGCAAGAGAAATTAAACCAAATCCTTTGAACTCTCAATAAGATTTCTTAACTGTGAAAAACACAAGGAACTGTGCTGACTATTGTCATATTTGACTAAAGTCACCTTGTCTTAACAAAGTATTTCCTAGAAAATGATCCTTTATTCCCAACCTGTTTCTAGTGTTGCTTGAAAGAGACAGCAAACACAGTTGAGACTGATTTTGGAGGAAGCATATATTCTGTGTTCTAGAAAATCCTAACCTGGCAAAAAATTCACCTTTCCAAAGTTAAAAGGTAGTTAGTGCTTCTCAGAAGATGCCCTTAAATTTATTAGCTTCATTTACCTGGAGAACTTATCGCAAATTTGTTCACTGGAGTACTCAAGGTCTCTACTGAAGAGGTACCCATTGCTCATTTCACTAGTCTAATAAATTCTTTTCTTATGCCTCCAGAGTAGAACAGAGGTCTTGGATCTAAAATACTCAAATACATGGATCTCACAACTAGAAGAACTGTTTTCCTCATCAGATTACTGCTCTGTGGAGGATTTCAGAAACATCACTTCATATCCAGTTTCACTACTTTCCCCATGACATCTGGGAGGTTCAAAACAGAAGCATTCACAGTTGTACCTCACAGGAGTGTTGGTCTCCTTTTTTGGATGTGGATTTGTTCTCATTAGTTTGGGTATTTAAACTCTGAATAAATCTGGATTATGGTTTTACTGGGTGGTACAATATCCCAGACTCATTAATAAAGGTACTGCTATTAGAGGAATTTCAAAATATTTCTGCATTTCTCTACATGGCAGACAGAATGGTTTTGTAATGTGAACTTACCTAACCTAAGATGCCTTACTTGCACACTGGTAGTTGTCGGACTATGCCAGCAGGGAGCTTAGGAAGGACTACTTTGTCCATCTTGGGAGAGTTTTGCAGCCTCTGCTGAATTCCCCACTCCCATGACTGGATTCTCCCTGCTGGCACTCATCTGCAGCTGGAGGCCAAGTCTGCTGCCTTGACAGTTTGGTGGAATCAAAGCTCACTCTTAATATGTCCTAGTATGAGCTGTAGCAATACTTTGATTAAGAACAACACAATCCCAAAACCAGACTTGGAACTCCAGGAACTACAGAACCAGAATATTTAGAGGCTGTGCAGAGTTTACATGGCAGACTAAGCTGCCTTTGAATGTACTAAGATTCAGGCATAACAAAGTCATTTTCTCTATCAAGATGTTTAGGGGCTGTTCACCCTTATTCTGTACTTTCCGTATGTTTATTTGCCAGTAACCAAGGAGTTAATGTAAAGACATTATTTCAGGATTACTCTTATATCCACAAGCACTTCTACATCCTCACCTGCCTTTTCAACTACTGCTTTTACCTTGATCTTAGTTCCAGATTAGGGAACATCCACATTTCAGCATTCTGGGGCTTCCCTAAAAGCTATAGTTAATGCAGGGAGCTACTCACAATCAAGCAGTAGGCTTGGCGCAGCATACATTGAGACCTCACTTTTGAGATACGCCCAGAGAGGCACTGAGGGGTCTTCTCAGCCAGCACAACACTGAGAATGCCCATGAAGCTGACCGACTCTGTAGAAACTCCTGCGGAGATCAGAAGATGCTTCAAACTGAGTGCTTCTTACATCCTGCTTGATGGATATAATAGCAACTGTTGAGGCATCTGGTAGCCTTTGGCTATGTGCTTCCTAAAGAGTGCATAGCACTGCATACTGCTCAAAGAGCACAAAGGCTGTTGGTATGTGGTTTATAAACAATGTACAAGCCAGAATGTGGTATTCAGAAAACTGATGTGTTTCAAATGTATGTAGACATTGTTGTTACTAGTATCTGAATTATAACCCTCCTCATACCTTCCAAACTGGGTCCAAAGAACCTATCCTTGCCAGGGGCAACAAGGTAACCTCAATTTGCAGTTTCTCGGTCAAGATAGTTTTGAGTCATGACATTTCTTTAAAATAAACATTAGGAAATTATCCAAAAAGTGAGATCACCCCACCTTTAAAAATATCTTCCTGTCTCCCAGATGTTTTGCTTAACATCAGTAACGTTTTCCTTGAAAAATTGTAGTCTGACATAGAGGTTTGTCTGTGCAATTTCAGGTGGATTAATTTCAGCTTGAAAAAATCAAGGTGGCATTCAAAATGAGACTCATAATGGAAGATCTTGCATCAAACTAAACTGTGGAAGAAAGAAGCATCTCCCCATCTTGTATTTTCTCTCGGCCAGAGCTAACAATAACTTTGCGCTACTGAACAGCCGAGCCAAAAAAATGGAAAGACAAAAGCCAAAGGCAAACCAAAAAGACAAGAAGCAGAGACAGCAGAGAGGTAAAAAAAATATCTACCCCACATACAAACATTGCTCTGAAAGCTCGAAGATAACAACAGCCTCTGTAAAAGTCAGTTTTGACATTAGGAGATGACAGAAGCAGCAGAGATGGCAAACACCTAACCTGACCTACTGTCAAGAAGAGCTAATGAAAACAAGATGGGAAAAACAAGGGAAGTTTGTCACTTTAAAAGAAAAAAGTGATTTTTAACACTGACAGTATGCAAACCAATAAAATAGTCAGATGTTGGATCACGTCCATATCAAAGTAACTCAGCCTATAATTACTTGAGAATCAAAAGATGTCAGAACACAATAAAGATACAGTGGAGTCCTTTGTCTTTTGTGGAGCAAGCCCATCCATACCACCAAATAAGGGAAAAAGTTAAATAGGAGTTCAGCATGATGGTTACAAGAAGGAAACCATAATGGATGGGAACTGGCAGAAGTGGGAAGAAGAGAAGAAAAATGGCAGAAATTAACAACAGTGAATAGTTGGGAAAAAAAAGAGGCTGCTTTGTGCTAGACAGATACCTGGGAAAGAGCTGTAACAGGAAGTCTTGTCTTGGAGACATCTCCATATCTAAGTATGCAGAGAAAGCTAGTATTTCCCATCAGTCCAAACAATACTTTCAGAGAAAAACAAGCACGCCTTCAGAAGTACGGGCCAACCTTAAGGTATGAAATGAAAAAAAGGGTTTTCTATGGCCTGAAGATTGTCTGATTTTCCAACAACATAAGCTGGAGTAACAAACATAGCCTGTTCCCACAAAACTGATTTTGCCTGCATACTTTGCCCATCATAGCTATATCAATACTGTCACTTGGAATTCCCAGAACAGAGGGGCAGATATAAATTGATCCAGCTACACTGAGTAAAGTGAATCAATTTTCAATAGTTGATAAATCACTTCAAGATCTGAGCAGCAGCATGCTTAGTCCTAATTGATTGACAGGGAACGTTCCCAGTCGTGCTCATTATTT
>NW_010187648.1:4277-24239 GCF_000695765.1 Mesitornis unicolor | reverse complement strand
ATCTACCTTTGCTCCGGCTGAAGTGAGTGGAAGCATTAACCTCTCTCTTTGGTGGGAGAAGGTTGAGGCCAGTCTCAGGTGGTTGGAAAAATCTTACCTATTTCAAAGAAAAGATTCTCTGTTTTATAGATGTAAATCTCCCATCATTTAAAAATCAGACAATAAAGTGCCTGATTTAATTCCTTGTTTGTGGGTATAACATTGATTATTTCTAATATTTCTTCATCAGACTTTGAACTGTATATCAAATGCAAATAAATGGAGAACAGGAAGTCTAAGCAAAGTAAAGTTATCACTAACTAATCTACCTAATGGCAAATGGAAAGTTCAAAAGACAAAAAAAAACCCCAAACAGATAAATCCTCCTATGCCTTCACATTGTACATTTATACAAAAGGGTCAGCAACCTTCTGTGCCCCAGAAGCTAGTACTTCTCTTCTCGCAAATACCTCATTTAATCTTGAGGCATAAATAATCATCCTGAACTTCCTGCAATTTATCCTAGATCTATTACTGCAGTCAATGGGAGTTTTCAAAGTGCAAGGAGCATCCACTGGGCTAGAGCCTTGGGCTATAACATCTAAGTGCAAGTCTATGCTTTTTACTATGCCTGAAACGTGCCCACAGATTTATGGATAACCTATAAAAACAATTGAAGTAATCGTGGTGATCTTACATTGTTTAGATTGTTTGTTTTCCATTCCCCAGCCTCGCAATATGAACAGAGCTATTACAATGATCTATTAGAGTTAGGGCTAGTCTTGCTATAGAAAACTGTGTACAAGCTGAGAACCAAAATATAGTCACAGCTCTGAACAGCTTGGGGATGAGATGAATTCTTTGTCTATCCTGTATCCTAAATGCATCCAAATTATTCTAGTATCTGTATATCTACATGGACCACTTAACTCCCTCTTGAACTCTCCTTAGTGCTTTAAATTGCCACATGTGAAAAAACTTTACCTCATGTAAAATTCACATTCCAGAGCTGATCACTGATTTCTCTCAGCAGTAAGATTTCTTCTGATCTCAGTGCCACTGGAACAATGGGACTGAGCTGCTCCTGCCTTTTGCACAGATACTCAGAGTTGTATGTGGAGCAGAAATGTCATCAGTCCTGGGCCAGGATTTCAGCAGTCCCTTTTTTAGTGCATCAGCATGGGGGAGGGCTAGGTGAGATAACAAGGCAATGTGATTGCTGCTGCTGGCAACAGAACAGATGTCAACATCACCTCTCCTTTTCAAGGAAACATACCTGGCTTTATGAAGAATAGGTTAGCAAATATTTTAATACAAATAGTAACCTCAGCTGAGCTGCCAAAGCAGACTCCAAAGAGACTGACTTGTTTACAGTCTGGACCATTGCCTTAAAACCTGATGTGCTTATTCAACAGAAAATTAACCCCAAAATGGGTATCATCATTAGTGCAGGGAGAAGCTCCAGAAAGATAATATCGTAACTCTCTCCAGCTGAACTCAGGACATTGCCCATATTTTATCACGTCAAATGCCCTTCTAGTCATTCAGAATAAACAGGCAAATAAAGAAGTGAGGTATATCACACATGATAGCTTGGGTCACTGGAACTGGATAGATGTTTGGATGTGGCCCAACGCCCTGCCTTCACTTGAATTACTACTGGAATCTAACTTCTTGCATTGTTTTAAGAGACTAAATTGTTCTCTCTATGTACTTTGGTCATCCCAACTCAGATGTTATCTTACTCCTTTCCCACTCCAGTTTTTGGCTACAAATAATACACATGAAGAAGAGTGCTGAGAAGAGCCCTTTTTTCCCAACTGCAGAGTGTGTCTGCATGTGTCTGTGGTACTGTTCCCCTCCAAATGTCTTTGACAAAGATTGTCATTTATGAGGTCATTTGTTTAAAAGGTTACTGGTGATTTTCATGAAAAGTAATGCTGGTATAGATTTGACCTTGGAAGCAATGTTGATAATACCAAACTGATGTATGTAAAAAGGGATAGAAGAAATTGTTTCTAAGTTACTGTAGACATTCAGTGATGGATGAAACCTTCATAGGGAATGGTCACTGATCTGGAAATGTCACTCTGTAGAGGTGTCATAATCCCTAGCTAACAAATTTCTTGGAAGATGGAGAGAAAGACCGGTCCTGGAATTATTATGCAGAGGCCTGTAGTACCGGATTTATGAATAGACATCTCTGTTATCTTTCATTGCATAACTCAGTTGATTTTGAGCAACCCCATGGGGGAACAAGAGAAAGAGTTGATGTGGGATAGGGCTTTCCTGTGTGACCTGGTGGCAGAGCTCTGTGGGAGGCCATGCATTGTCCTGCATTCTCCTTGGAGGCAGGCACCAGTGTGGTAGCCTCTAGGTCAAAACAAATGAGGGTGATGCTTTTCCTGCACATTACTTCTTTGGGAGAAAGTGACCTCAGACATCCATATTACCTGGAAAGTAAATTAACTGGATTTGGATTTCATGCAAGTATTCATGGGTCATGAAACTTATACTGAAACCTGAAAAAATGGATTTCCTCTGCCCCAGACAGTTGACATTGAGAACAGAAATGAAGTTATTCACGATGCGTCCATATTAAGATATTGCGGTTGTGATCTAGAAGAATGAGCGAACACAGGGAGTTATTACCTGGAGTGGTCAAAGATGATATTAATTTGTAATGGCCACTCCTGATGACCAGAATGGAGGCACATGACCTACTTCCTTGTTCAACTACTATCTCTATCAGCAAATTTGTAGTTGGACAAGCAGGCTTCCTGGGGCTACAGCAATATGTCATTTCTTTTAAAGACAGAATAATAGTCCCTGTCAAAGTGGTGGACTGTTGTTAAGAATGTAAAACTGAAGCATCCTGTAGTTACCAGGTCACAGCAATGTTGGGGATTAAGCATATCATCCAAAGAGTTTTTGGTGAGACCTGAAAGCACATACCCATTTCCACTGAAAATACCTGATGCACCTCCTCTACACTGAAGGTGTAATAGAATGCAATGAAAATGGAAAGGCTTCCCACAGTATCTTATAAAACTTTTAAAAGAACTGTATTGCTTTTGTAGAATTCTATAACAGTTTATAAACAAAACCATTAAAAAAGAGCGTTGCTTCCTCTCATGTCTGTATTTCTATAGTACTATCCACAGAAACTTATTAGAGCCAAACCTACTAAATCCCTTACAACTATCCCACAAGGATGGTTCTCAAAGTGATAAAGAGAAAGATGCTGGCAGTTTATGTAATGTCTTTTTCACTTATACAATCTGAGACGCTATCTAGGAAGTTTAACGGTATACAAGTCTCCAGTGGCAAGAATCAAGTTGAAGAGCTTTCTCTGCAAGCACAGCCTTGTTTGTCTGCGTGTCCTCCTGTACACCCTTATCCCATATCTCTTTCTGCTCATAATAAGGCAAAGGAAAACCACATTTCCTTGAAAAACAACAAATGAACTAGAATGCAGTATTTGGACAACTGCAAAAAACCTTATACATTTTACAAGAGCTGCTTCTGAGTCTATTTTGCTGGAAGCAAACATTTGCCTACTAAAGTCTGGTTGGGTTCAAGTGGCATAGCAAAATGTTCCCTGGCTAAACCTTACTCCATTTCCTGCCTTTCCTATAAGCAGCCCAGGTTTCCTATTCCTTTCTATCTAAAGTTATCAAGGGGCAGAGTCCCTTCTCCTCTCCATAGCACCATATATGATCTGGAACTCTGGACCTTTAAATGTCTAACTCATACCCCTCTTACCATTCAGTCTATTAACGACTCTGTGCCCCTCTGCTATTTTCCCTCCTCATATGTCTGGTACAAAATGTGAAGCATCCTTGTGACCTTTAAACATCCTGCACAGCTCTCCATCTCCTCTTTACGTGATCTAGGCTCATCTCCATCTCCTATTAGAAAATCCTGTGCATGCACCTGGCTTGATTACATCAGCATATATACACACAGCTGAGCTAAACACATTTCAATGAATCTACTGCAGAAGCAAACGGAAATGAATACCTCTCTCTCTGTCCGGAATCCAACAGTTCCACTACGGTATCAATTTGGCATGAAATTACAGTTATCTGTAAATCTATTTTCACTGTTACCTGAATGACATGATGTGGGAGCTAGAAAAGAGCTATACTGACAAGATTTTGATAGTGGCCACTAAAAACTGAAATTATTTCAGTTACTTTTGCTTGTGCTTGAAACACTACCTCTTATGACTGTTAATTTAATTTTTTTCCTTTTTTACTAGATGAAGTAGCTACATATTTCAGGAGTAATGAGGGATGAAAGCAGGAACCACACAAGAGATTCAAGACACATACCAGTCCCTATTAGCTACTACAAAATTTACCTTAAAAGCAGACAGCCCAACAGTTGTATTTCTTGAGATCCTTGCTAGGGATATTGCATTTTTCAGTGTTGTTTTACTGTACAGAAGTGGGTGATAGCTATTTCTTTAACCTGGACAGTGAGCATGTAGGAAACACCAGGAAGAGGCCCAAGGATCATACAAATGTACATGCACAGCAATATATTTGATCTGTAATCCTGAGTTTGACTGTAGAGCATACATAGCCCTTTTTCCTTCAAGTGTAGAGGGCTACGGGGTTGAAGGGTACTTAAAATAACTCCTGACTAGTGGTGAGCAGGACAAACCAGTGAAAGAGAAGTGTGGTCTCATCACAGGCATCAGTTAGCTGAAGAAAAGCAGCAGTATAGGAAAACAAGTGAGATTAAGAATAAAATATCTGCTCCACATTCTTGTTCTGAACTTGACAGTGGAGTACCAGGAAAGTCTCTGTGGGAGAGTTTGGAAGACTTCAATTCATGTCTGGTGGAGCAAACAGCAGTTGTAAAATCTCAAGAGATGAGGGCCACCCAGAGTGTGTTGGTTTATCAACTGGACAGCTGCGGTGCATCTACAAATGCCAAACCATATGCATATTGGCAGGAGAAGCAGGAATTGTGGCCAGCACACAGAGAAGTGGCTCCTGAGTTTCTGAATTGCCTGCCTCTCGGAATACACTTACAGACCAGGCCAGCCTGCCAGATCTGGCAAAACTACTGTGTAGCAGGCCAGTGACATAAACACACCTCACACCTGGCTGCACAGCCTGTAGGTAGATTTATCCAAAATAGAGGATGGCAATTTGGGAATATTGTAGCACTCAGCTCACACCCCTGCCTTGGGTAGGGTGGCGAGACAATGACATTTCAATTGGAAAGACCTTATACTCTTTTTACTCCTCAGCTAGAGAAACAGCCCTGTGGGAGCTATGAGCAGTGTAATACAGGGACCTTCTGGTGACAGAGAAACTACTGATGAACTTGACCAAATGCTCTAGGATCACAGGAGTGTGGGCATAGCAGTAAAGCTACTTTTGCACAGATGCAGTGGTCTTACCACGAGAGAGCCCTGTGTCTTAAATGCAAAAGAGTCAGTTGTTGCTGATGGCTGAATTTTCCACCCACAGGAAAAAAAGCTGGAAAGCAAACCAAATTAATCATGAGAGGAAGACAGAGAATCATGTCTTGAAGAACAGCTTGGGTTACAGTGATGAGATAACCAACATCAGCAACAAATGCCTAAAGAAAATGGACATGCGGTAAACTAAATATTGAATGAAGTGTTATCTGAAATATACACGATACTTTATATCTGCATTAGGTGTCCTTGAGACACTGCATAGGTTCTGATATTTATGATTATTGGTGTTTATAGTAGTAATAGTAGCAGCATTAGTATATCAATAGGCTCTAAAGAGATAAACTTTATTCCTAATGAAATCCTGATGGAGTTCTAGTGAATACTAATGGATCCCATCTACTCTATTCTGAGGACAGTAACTAAGGCTTTTTTTGTCTGGATTTTAAGCTCCTAACACTGGAACTAGAGGCAGAGGATTATCTAGGCTTCTCAAAATGTTCTAACCAGACAAGAGTTAGTCAAACGCAGGGAGAATTAGGTGCTGTTGTTGTCAGTCCCCTGCTATCCTCAGGGCTGGCTTTGTGGGGTGTTAGATATCCCAGTCTAATATTTCCTCTGGCTTTCCTATACTTTTGTTGGAGAAGGATACACACAAACAGACAGGGATGCACTCTGGAAATGCCTGCAGTTGTTCTGAGGTTGAGAGAGAGAGGTAGGCACCTTTAGAGACAAACAAAAGACAAAGACTGTCTTCTGCACTGCCTCTCCTTTCCTTATAAGAAATCAGTGCTTCCAGAAGTGGCACTGGCACAAGGTGAGGACCTGCCGCCAGAGCATCCTGTAGCTTGCTCTTCGCTGAGTTGAGGGAGAGGTAGATCACTTAAATAATGTGCTTCTGCTCTCAGCTGGTGAATCGTTTCTGTTCTCCAAATCAAGTGGAAGCAGGACCGTCTGGCATGGGCCGAGTCTACTCATCTTACTCTCTACATCTTTTGTCATAATCACAGGAAATGATGAAAAATGGGGAAAAAACAAAACCAACCTCACTTGTTTAACTCTTTACCCATAAATACCACACCTATTAAAATAATCTTTTGGCGACTGAGGTCAGAGTGAGCTGTGAATTTTGCCTGAAAAATCCAAACAAAAGGAACTTCTAATGTCAAACTTTTATGGCACTATCCAAGCATAGCCTTGCAACAAAATCTGTTGTATTAGTTATAGTGTGCAACTACAGGTTTTATTAAGACAGCTTTAACAGGACAGGAGAAGAGGGAAAGGGTTGATGACTAGTCATTAATGAAATGCAGCCACAGAGAAGACGACAGCTATGACTCTAACATGTCTTGGTAAAGAAAGAAGTATTAATGTAATTGCAAAAAGCTCTGGCAAACCACAATTATGAGTACAACACAATTCTGACCTCGCACGTGCAACAAAGATGTATTGAAAATAAAGCAGGTACAGAGAATGGCCACACAGCTGATCAGAGCCTGCCTCATAGAAGAGGACCTAAACCAACGGGTTATTCAGCCTAGCAAAACAAAGGTTTCCGGGTGTCCCAATGATTGTAAGTTCAGCAGACATAAGGGAAGGTATAGCAGTAGATACAGAGAAGAAATTTGAAAACCTAAAGACAATAACAGTGTCAGTTGCAAACTGGCTAGGACTAAATTTAGGCTGAAAATTAGAAGGTTTCAAACTCTAGGAAGAATGAGCGGAGCTTTGGTGCTCCTTTTCCTGCATTCTCTAGTCTCTGTCCTTCATTATCTCCTCTAGTTGCCATTGCTGTTTCTCCCATGCAAATCTGATCCAGCAACACAACCTGGTTATGGGACTGCATGATGCTCCCAGCTTCCATGGTTCCCAGGAAATTACACTCCATGAGTAGTAGCTGCCCCTCTGTGCACTAAGAATGAGCAGTTTTTGCCCTACACTATCCTGTAATCCATAGTAGTGTCAAAAAGACCACATTCCATCTCATTCTGTAACAAGGCATTTAGGTTCACAAAACAAAACATCACTTTCTTTTTTTTTCCAGATATGGTAAAAAAGTAAGTCTTAACAGCAAAGTCACTATGTTTTCTTCTATAATGACAAGAAAAGACATAAGGAGTATCAGATTTTTAATCAAGACATGTAATTCTACTTAAGCACTGAAGACAGGTTGGATGCTTTAAGTTTATTCATCAATCAGCACAAAAAATTGTTTTCTACTAGCTGCTCCATACCAGCTACTGAATTATCATTTATCCATTCTGTGCACTGCTTTTATCCCTACCCCACATTACAGAAATGTAATACTAAAGATAAGAAACCATCAACAACACCTTCACTGCTTTCAAAACATCTGCTTTCTACTTTAGGAACCAACACTAACATTGGGATTAATCTTTAGTTATTTGCAGTAGCAAATCCTTATCGTTAGTCTGAATCCTGGCATAAACTCATATAAACAGAGACTAGCATAAGAATATTGAAATGCATTTTATTTATCTGCATGGAAACTTGCTATTTTGCTCATAAACATGGGAACAGTCATACTTGAATATTTCTCTAGTACACTCATAAATCTCTCTTATAACTGAATGTCTGAGTCTAGCTTTCTCTTTGAACTTTATCTTGCCTTTAGGAAATGTATTGTCTATAGTTTTTGGTTGGTTTTTTTTTCAGTTTAGTTGCTTGCTTGTAGTTTTGTCTACTGTCTGTGTTACAGATGTCTGTGACTCGTTGAGCATTCCTGTGTTATACAAACATAGGTATATACAAGAATTTACACTGGAAATACTACATACTCATCATCCTGATCCCAAGTTCAGTGAAGTCAGAAGCAGCTTTTACCCACTCCATCTATTTTTAATTAAGCCCTCTAAAAGAGACTGGCCTGAGGCGTGATGAAGTCGTCATTTATGATTCAGACACGTAGCATGGAGCAAAGAACGGTGCTGCAACTGAGCAAAAACTCTGCCAAATATACAAGATAATATGTAACACTACATCATTCCTTCTTTTTATTCCAAATTAGGAACTTCCAACTTCAAAACGAGATGTCTACTGTTCTGAATAAGTTACTAGTGAAAAATGTTGATATTTTACTATCGCGTTGACATTTAAAGAGGGATAACAACCAGACTTTAAGTAGTTTCAACATAGTCAGGCACAGGGGAGGGTATGTGTGATTGGAAATACAGTGCCAGGAGGCATGTGTATAATCACTAATCTTAACAGAAGCCCAAATAAGTGCAACATGGAAATATTCTCTTTCAGGATCCTTGAATGGCAAGAGCTGAGTTAAATGTCAGTGAAACTTTTTGTGAGAGGTTCATGAAAACAACTTTTTTTTTTTTAATATGATATGCTTTGTCCTTTACGTAATGTAACCTTCTGTGCTTCAACTGGATTTTAACGTACAAAGCCCTTCTTCTGCATCCATGGTTAAGAAGGCCAGGAGACCCTCCAATTTCACTGGGATTATCTGCATCTTCTGAATAGGTTAGGAAAGATGGGAAATTTTCTCCAAGCTTGATTGTTATCAGGAAGGAGTACAAGGAAAATTTGTTATCATGCTACCCCTTCAGCATAGATTTGACCAGTGGAGACTAGTTTTTAAGTCTCCTAAAGCACAGAATTAGCTTAATCTCAGGGCACTCTTTTAAGGTTTGCCCCAGAGTATTCATCACCTTTCCCATGAATCAAAACCCAGAACTTTTTATCTTGCTGTAAAAGGACATCTAGTTAGAAATGTGTAAAATGTCATGGTTTGGTTCCTATTGACAATATGCAAACATAATCACCAACTTCCATAAGAATATACTCAACCTGTATACCACTGACAGTTTTGGACTTATGAGAATGTTGTTTTAATGAAACAAGTGTGAAACTGTCTTGTTTGCCTCATCCTATCACAGATAGAAGGGCAAGGAGCAACTCAGACTTCAGGGAACCCCACATTTGAAAGTGTCAACAGTAATAACCATAATCCCAAGACTGGGATTAGTGGACACAGTATTTTAAAAGATGCCCTTTCTCCCCCTCATCTACAGAGTTGAAATGTAACAGCAAATTCAAGAAAGTAATCTGAAAGTGTTCGAAAGGTCTAGTTAAATGCTTCTGTCTATAGCTTGGTGCTATAGAAAACAAAAAAAAAGAAGCAATTTCACTGGTGTCTATTGGGTCCTGAAAAAGCTAGTGCAGGAATCCAAGAATTTCACTCATTACGCTGTGGTACAGTTCAAAAAAAAAATCACCAGAAAGAAGGTAGATGTGGATATAGTGCCATTTATTATATACTGCACCAATAGCAAAACCCTGAGAAGCCAGCCAGTTACATAAGAAGGTTCTCCTGTAATCTGTATATTCAATACATTTTCTCCCCCGAAATCTCTACAGTTTCTATAGGGAGGTTACATTTTCACTTTCTCTTCTGCTGTGCATAATCAAGTGTTCTAGTGCCAGACATCTTTGCTGGCCACAAAAGGATCATAAGAGCATTCATAAGTTCATAAAATGAATGGATACTATTGCTAAGAGACAAGAAGCTGAAGGAGGAAAAAACCTTATTAACAACACTAAAGAAATCAAAATCTAAATAGCCAATAATACTATAAACCCTATTTTACCATAGCTTTTAAAAGGACTGTGTCACAAGCCACTAGTCCTTGTCAGGGACAACCTGCCTCATTATTCAAAGTGAAGTCTGCTGAGAAATATATAATGTCTGCTGGCTTACTGAGATAAGTGCCTTCTTATCCATTCTGACATAAAGGAGGTTGGAGCAAGCCCCCAGAGAAGGACTCCAGAAGACAGGCCAAAAAGTCTGGTGGAAGGAACCCTACAACCAGACAAGCCTGCGGAATTGGCAGAATATACGTGAAATTATTGCTAATGCACAGATTGTTAAGCCCAGAGCAGATGGACTCCTGCAGCTTTGGATCCAATAGGAGCACCGTTCTTCACCTTCTGATCCCATGCCACCCATCCCAAGCACTTTGAGGGCCAGTAGAGTTCTCTTCTGACATACTTGAAGTGCATCCAGCCAGTGTTGCCTTCAATATCTCTTTGTAATGTGCACAGCCTTAAAGTCGTCCTGTAGGAAGCAGCTGCTGTATGAAAAGGAATGAGCTTCCAGTGGGAAAAAAAGTGCTGTTATTGAAAATAGTCATTACTGCTCCACTCAGCATGCTAAAACATTAAATATAGGAAATTGCCTCTCTCAAATCTAGTATTGCTAGAAATATCAAAAAAATATACAGTCTTTGCAGGATTCCATCTTTGCTACCCTCAGTTTAAAAATCAACTTGGACCCCCTGTGGAGGAAGGGAGCAACTCTATTTGCTTATTTTTTGAATATCTGTGAGTACATTTAATGACATGCACACTGACAGGAAGACTGATATTACTGTGGTCTGCAATGAAGAAAATCATGAAGGTCAGAATAGCTCCATAAAGGAGCAGGTCATTCTGATGGTGACAATTATGCTGCCAATGGAAGAACAGAGCCCAAGACAACTTTCACATACCCATCTGTGTGGATCATCAGAAAAAATGGTATGATGAAATGGAAAACCTAGCAGATCTCCTGGATCATCTCAAAGAAATATTGTTCCTACCGTACTACCAGTGCCTGACACAGAGAAGTTGTTTCCAGTTCTGCTCTATGAGGAATACCTAGCTCAAACTGGTTATTGTAAACCAACATGAACAGCAAGGCAAACATTGTGAAAAATATCAAAACCAATTTTTCTTCAAACAGCACTAAAACTTGAAAAAAGAATCCTTACGGTTTCCTTTTCACCCTTTTCTTTTGGTGTTATTTACATCTTTTCCCTGGCTATGTACTATCCTATCTCAAAGCCAAGGAATAAATAAATGAATACACACATATGTGGTAGGGTCACTAAATGTTGAAGAGGGGAAGAAAAATCTATCAGATCAAGTCTTCACATTAGAACTGGATCTTCTTCTAAAAGATATCATGGCTATCAAAAAGAAAAAAAAAATCTAAAATAAAGGAATTCCTAGAGAATAATTTATGGCTGGTGTTACACAGGAAGGGCTTGAAATGAAGGGGGAAAGATTTGAATTCAGTATAATTCAGTATAAATGAGAGCCAAAATCATTTACCTTTCACATAGAGAAGACTCCATTCCTGTGGGACTTAAGGCATATGGTAAACTTTGAATTCAGCTGAAGCTGAGAACCAGTACCATGGAGTCAGGATATGGTGTCTGGCATGAAGCAGTTGCTCCCAGCCCCCCAGATTCCTGTGAGATCTTGGTCCAGGGAGACAAGTAGCCTTGCTTCCCTCAGCAGAGAGCCATGCCATACCAAATTGCAGCAGCTTCTTCTTTGGGCTGAGGGGTTTTGAACTAATTTTGCCATAAAAGAAAGAAAAATATTGACTCCTAGGTCACTGGGTCTCACATATGCATGCTAAGAAACACAAGAACACCTATACAGATAGGGTCTGTCTAGCCCAGTAGCATGTCTCTGACAAAAGATGCCAAGCTAACCATCTATGCCCTGGGAAAGCATTCAGTATCAAACTCCCAGGTAGATATCAAGGTCCTTTCAAGCTCAGCATTAGGCAAAAGTTGTTCCAATCAGTATTGCCCCTCAAAATGTACAGAACACTATGTGTGGGAGAAGCAGAATCCCTGAGCCAGCATGTGTAATTTCCTATGTGTAGTAGGTCTTAATAGCAGCAATTGCTGAATTTCTGCGGTACTGAAAAGAGAGATCTTTCCACAAATAATGGTAATACACTTGCATTAAAAAACCAAAACAAAACCAAAAAACAAACCACAAAACCAAAACACACCCCAAACTTTCATATGCCCTTGAAATACTTGCTGTAGGAAATCAGATTAAATAAACAGTAGTTGTTCTTTCTGTTCTTCTGGCATTAAAATATAAGAATTTATAATATTTGTTCACCTTTTCAATATAAAATATGTAGAGGGGCTCAAACCTCAGAAACATATTTTATCAGGAGTCGAAAAATGGTTTCCATTTCTTCATAGTAACTCATCTCAGTTTCTCTCACATCTGATCACTATCACTTGTAAGTCAAGGGCCAAGACTGTAGTAGGAAAAATAGAAGTCACTTTAATCTATACTGGAAGAATGGATATTTGTTCTAGTTGACAGGCTGGCAGAAACTCAGAAATGCAATATATGAGACAAATCTCAGAAAACGGTTATTTATTCTTGTTGAACTGCTGTACAAATTTCATGATGAAGCTGGAGTTCTGGAATGCTTGACCAGATCTCTGTGAACCTATTTACCAAGGTTGAAATTATCATGAATTACTGCTGTACTCATTAGTGGAAGTTCTCAGAGACATTAAGTCACCTACTGGCTGACCTTCTGAAGTAGTAGATTTACATTACCCAAGACTCAAAAAATACCAATATGAGCACTTAAACATGGAAGATTATTATATAAAATCTGCTGAGTTAAATCAAAGGACTTAATGTATCAGTCTCTGAGACCAGTAACGGTATGTTCACACCTGCTCCAAAAAACCCCATTACTGATGAAGTTTTACTAACCTGGGTTTCATTTTCATAGTTTTATGCCAGGTTAAAGGTCACAGTGATCCCAGATGGTATAATACATCTTCAGTCACATTTTAAAAGACAGTTCATTATTGGGTGCAGGCAGATGGCCAAAGAGAGCATTCGAGTAGGGACTGGAAGCATTTGAAACATCAGTGGCTAGCTCTTATTTACATCTGAGAAAATGACAGTGCAGGAAAGATGAAGAATGCCAGGGGTAAAATCTCAGCCACACTAAGGCTAATGACACCAGAACTTCAACCCTGAAGAAGTGTTTTCAGTAAAATCTCTCCCAAGGTTTTGTAAAACTTAAAGTCGTGTGGTTATGACAGTTATGTACATTTCAACAGGCAAGAAGTTTGCATAAATGTTTGAGATTTGGGGCCAGATTAATTTTAAAGTAAGTAATACAAAATTGGAACCATTTATCCCTTTTCTTCCAGATCCCAAATGTTCAAGTATTAGTTGGAGATCGGATCTGACCTTTGTTTCCACCTTAGCATTGTAAGTTTTAAGGGCACCAAAGAAAAAGCACTGCTCTTCATTACAGCATCTTAACAGAGCCTTTCAATAACTAATTACAAATATTTCCTAGTGATTTTCCTTTCCACTTCTTTTCCTTAGAATGCCTGATGTAACTTTAATGTACCCATACTAAAATAAACATAACTCCCCTTCTCTACTGTTGGCTTTTAAATTTCTTCTGGCCTTTAAAATTCCGCAGTTTTCATCTCATACAGTTCCCTGGCTTTCATGTTATCAGGTGAATTTCTCTAGATGTGTACAGCTACAGCTCCAGTGTATTTTGTTCTTTATTTGTGTTGGACATGAAATTTTACAGTTTGGTGTTATGCATTATGGAGAGGCTGGAAGGGAAGGTTGTTCTCTTTGCACTTGGCCCTGAGGCTTGGCAGCAACACTGCAAAATGACTTTATCCCCAAACCAGATGTTCAAGTTGTTTTAATAATATCTTATGTTTCCTTCACAAAATAAAACAAAAACTCACCATATCAGAATGTTCCAGTGTTATATCGTTGCAATTTTTGTTGTCTGCATTTTGCCCACCAGATGGTAGCACTGAAATGAAATCAGAAGTTTTCTTATCAAAGAACTTATCACTCTTGTAGGTTGGACAAAATTCCTCCTTTGCAATGTTTTCAGGTTCTAATTGCATATAATTCCCTAGGTCACCTGTATACTACCAGCTATTGTATTAGCTGATAGCAAACACAATACAAATGTAAGTAAAACAAGATAGGCCCTCTTTAATGGCTTAGGTGTCACCTAGTGCACTTGTAATTTATATCCTACTTATTCCTTTCTCCTCCATCTTAATTTGTTTCCCATCAGTGTAAAAGAGTCTGGCAGAAGGAATGATATTCATGTAGTGTGATTGCTACAGCTAACTTCAGCAGGCTCTAAAATCAGTAAAATTGAAAACATAATACTGATTTTACTAAAAAAACCTTGTTCTCAGTTCAGATAAAACTAAAGACAACCAGAAGACAACTGAAAATACACACACAGAGTAACTAATGTATTGCCTTATGCAGAAGTTACTTTTCATCAGTGTTATCTGCTTCTGTGTTTTATTCCTGGACTAAAGATAATATCCTGATTCACATTTGTCATAAGAACATTGCTCATATGCCATGACGAGTAGCTTTTCTGATCTCATTATGGATAACAGGCAGCACAGATGCCAAAGGTACTAGAACTTCTACCTAGAACTCTACAAGTACGTCAGTGCATATAAACTTTTGTTCAGAAAAGAGATTTTAGTCACATTCAGTGAATTCAAATTTTTACTTTTTCAAAGGCTTCATTAAAGCATCACCATTAGCAGAGTTTTCTAAGTAGAAAGACTTTATAGAAATCTTAGAGGTTTTTTTACTTGGTTTAGTACAAGCTAGTGACTATCTAGTTTGAACTTCAGCAGAGTACCTCATTCTATGAAGAAAGTAGCATGCAGATTTTCAGTGAGATTTGAACCAGGACCCTTTATGCTTAAAAGATAAGTTTGTTCTTTTCCATGGCTCATGCTATGCTTAAATGGCAAATATGTCATTGTTTTCAGGTCTTTATCAAACATCATGAAGTTTCAGCAAACACATTTTATGTCCAGAGGAAGGATTATTGTCTCACATTGCACTGAAAAAAAAGGGCCTTGAAGAATACTGAAGCTGAAGGCTGTCAAGTGTTGCAAGAAGACTTCATGAGCTCTAGCTTTACCAAAATACGTTGTCTGCTGCATTCCTATAGCCTTGTCTTTTTACAGGAACAGGCAGGTGGCCTATCATTAAAGGGAACTCTTAGACTATATTTAATTTACATTTTAATTTTATCTTCTTTGCTAGGGTAGACCTGTCTGGAATTAAAATTCTGGAGAACAAAATTCCAAGGAACACTGTGAGTTACGAGTTTTGTGACAGGATCAACACATGTCCCTGAAGAAGGAGTTTTAAATGCAAATGCCAAAAAAAAAAGCAGCTTAGCAAATGGTTTGGTAGAGGAGACTACAAATGTCCGGTTAGTATCTTGGTACTATATCATTTTAGGTAGCTGCTGGACTTATTCCAAGCTTTAGAAATGAAGTTAACCTAGAATGGAGCAGGTTTAAAATATTTTGAACCTTACCATCACCTGGAACTTGAATAGTATTACTCAATTTTCCATACCTTCTTTCTGAAACTGTCTGCACAGTAAGAGAAACCGAGGTGGTTTTCTATAAACCTGGGTGGCTTCAGGGTTTTTTTTTATATAGAAACCATCTGAAGTGTTGTTTTCACTAGGCTTTGACCCCAAACCAGGCAAAAATATGGTCATTTCAACTAAATTTCCTTTTGAGGTTTTGAATTCCTTCCAACCCTAAGCTCACACTCAGTCTGCAAAAGGTTCACATGTGCCTTCTTTGTGAACCTGCTGAGCTTACTCATCTCTCACAGGCAGAACTCAGAGATTTTATCAAGAAGTGAAGGGAAGGACATACAAGTGACAAATGGCTCAAGTCTGTAGGCCCTCAACATGTGCAGCTTCCATTAATTTTGTTAAGCAAGCTGTGCATGGAGCACATCTAAATTGTCCTACCTTTTTGGCAGGAAGGGTGATGTCACCAGTCAGGGTCTCAGAGTTCAATTCCTGTCTCTGATGCAGACTTCCCCTGTAGTTTTGGACCAGTCAGTCAGGGAAGAAATCCAGGTCACATGAAAATGAATGACAAAACTCTCATTGACTTGGGGCCAGGATTTCATCTTAATCTGCTTGCATTGTAGCTCTTGATCTTTCACCTGAAGCCATTTTACTTCATCTTTTTTTGTCATAGCCATTTGGACTATAAACTCTGAGTTAAGGACTGTGTCTTAGTATGAATCTCTGTATAGTATCTAGGGTCAGCAGGAGCTGATCTCAGGTGAGGCCTCTAGGTGTTCCTGTCATGCAGATGACAGACAGTAATAAATGAGAAGCACCTGCATTTGAATGGAAACAGATGGAGAATAAGAGTCCAGAGAATTTCATTTGACAAGATCACAGCACTGTGCTCCATTTTTAAACTCTCCAATGTCCTGCAAAAATGCAGAATCTTCCTGTAGACTCTGCTTGCTAACACATAAGACTGTATTCATTGACATAGTATTCACATTAGAAGTTGTTTTTACTCAACATATTATTTCAGCTGACTGGTTGGATCTATTCACAAAGGCACAAATTAATTATAAATTTATAAAACATCTTTCATCTTCAACATGTGGATGTTAATCAATGCTAACAGGAGGCAAAGAGACACCTGAAAGCTGTGTATTTATTTCCAGGTCTAGTTGTACCTAACCTCTAGGTCTCTCCATGGTATCATCTGCTAGTTTTCAGGTTAGAGCATTTGCACATTTCACACTAGATTCATGTTGCTTCTAGACTGTGTCTTGCCCACAGCACCCCAATTCACTACATGTACTTTCATAAGCATAGCCATCAGAGAAGATGCTAAACAAGTAATATTGCTCACTTCTATGTATAAAATGCTGTGTCTATAAACCTAGTGTCTATGAGTGTGGGCGTGGACAAGATCCCATATGTTATCACCTGTACAAATGCAGCACTAATACTTTTCAGCATGGCAGGCGATGGTCTCAACATGTCTATCTAGATACAACTCTATCTTCAGTTTAGTTTCCTGCTCCTCCCCATCAAGATATACACAGACGCTTCTAATTTCGTAGTCACCCATTCTTCCATTGCCTGGAGGTGCTTCTGCTGTTCTGCATTTGTCCCACGTCTTTCCCTTCAGAGACCCTGGACTGTTCCTCCAGCAGCTTTCTAACTCTACCTTTTGCTATCTAAAAGAAGCTGACCCTGTTCTAAGCTAAGGAGTAACTGCATCCTCTCTTTTGAAGAGAGGAAACAATGCACTCTTTGGCTGCATCCATGCTAGTGAACTAAATGCGCTAAGGAATGTTCCCTGGCCCACAGCACATTTGGCAGAAAACAGGCTGCCTCAATCCCATTCACTTCCCTTACCCGCCAAACTGGGGCGAGTGCATCCAAACTGCCTACTGGGAACTGCCCTTGGCATGCATTAATTCCCGAGCCATACTTGGGAACTGTCTAGAAAAGTGCTATCTGACCTGGGTCAGAGTGTTGCCAGCATCCATCCTAATAATTTAATAGAGAAAAGTGGTCTTCAGCTCTCGGGAACATTCCCTGGCATTGCTTATTTTGCTAGAGTCAGTGTAGGCTTGATTCCTGTGCTAAGCATGCATGGTTGACTATGTGTAGTCATATTCTTCTGGTTTCTGCATACCTAATCCTCCAGTGATGGGCATGGCTATCACACCAGCAAAGCTAAAGGTAGTTCCAACAGCATTGACAAAGATGGAAAGATCCCACTGTCCTCAGTGGGATATAAACAAACAGTAGAGAAAAGAAAAAAAAAGAGTGAGGAGGGAAGAATGGCTTATTCATATTCCTACATCAGCCTGCCTTTTACCCCAGAATATTTCTCCTCACAATTCTTTGTTACATTTCTGAGCTCCTGACTCATTACCATATGTTTTCTGTATGCCCTGCCACTTCCTCTGTGATCTTATGTCCTCTCTTCACACCTACTCAGAGCTATTATTTCCAAATCAACTTTGACACACATTTCTCAAATACATTTCTTCCCTATGTTTCTCTACTTTAAGTTCTCCTCTCCTACTTAATTTTCCTCCTTCCTTGCAACTACAAAAAGCTCTTCTGCTTGATTTTCTTACTCCTTTGAGATTGTTATCTTCCTTTACCCACTAATCTTGATAATACATTGTTTAAAGTCTGGACTAACTGTTGGACTTTTTCCTAGTCTCACAGTTAGCTGTTGCCTTCTTTGACATACTTTTTCTGCACCCATTCTTTAAAATTCAGGATATTGCAAAAATCTTTCCTGTTTCCTTCATAACCATAGCCCCATCCCATTGTCTGTTACCTCTGTGCCCCTTGACTCCTCTCTGAGACTTTGCATTATCTATTCTCAATTAAAAACAACAGTAATGGTGAACACCAAAGTTGTTCACAGCCAAGGGAAGCAGAAGAGAGTACTTCCATCAATGTCTGTGGGTTTCATGATGGTGGGACCATGGCAATGGTGCCATGCAGTTGTAGCTTGTCAACTGGCAGATTGGCAAACTTTGCAACCTTGAAATCTGTGGTGAGACTTCAGTGAGAGCCTGGCACATTCACAGACCAACACCTGACTTTCACTCAAGAAGCTCCTGCAGCAATTTGCTGTCCTTCTTTGAAGGTCTGTTTCAGATGTTTCAATCAGTGTGACCTTGTTATTAGCATTTGTGTTTCATTTGCATTCAGTCCATACATTATGCCAGTTTACTGTTTTCCCAGAATCCCAATTACTCCTCTGACTGATATTTTACATTAGCTAAGGTCTAGAGTCAGTAAAATATTTCATCTTTAAAGACATGTCTGTGCAGCAGTAAGAAAGGCAATACCTGAAGTGCCTCAGGCAGGAGTTTATCCCCAGCAGACTAGAGTTCAGTGCAGATCAAGTGCCTAAGCATTTTTCCAGGTCCTTAGGTTTGTTTTGCAGCCACAAATCCTAGTATCAAAGCTAGCTGTTTTGGAAGGAGCCCAGGCATGTCTATACTGAAATTTAGCCATTACTATGAATGCATTGAAAGATTTGAGGGAAATATATAGCTTGCCTATAGCTCTCTAGTCTTTGCTGGCCAATGGCAAGATTATCCAGGCAAGTTTTAGTGGTGGCCAACAGCACCTGCCAACCTGGGAAAGCTTATGGACAAAATGGATGTCCACTGGCAATTCCAGAAGTCTCACATTGTTGGACATAGTTACTAACCCCAAACAGGAATATCTAGTGACATGTTATGTCCTATAATCTACAAAAAAAAGGGATAATCTGATGGTCCTTCCTGACACTGAAATCTATGACTCTGGAAAAAACACTTTTACAGAAGATATTGATCTTTCTTTTCGTTTCCCAATCAATAGATTGGGAAACGGCACCAAGCTGTGCCAAGGGAGGTTCAGGTTAGAGATAAGGAGGAAGTTCTTTACTGAGAGGGTTGTCAGAGGCTGGAACAGGCTGCCCAGGGAGGTGGTGGAGTCACCATCCCTGGATGTATTTAAAGAGTGGGTAGACGAGGTACTTAAGGATATGGTTTAGGGGGTAGGCAGGAACGGTTGGACGGAATGATCTCGGAGGTCTTTTCCAACCGAGCGATTCTGTGATTCTGTGATATTGCTATTTCATATGTAGATTGATGTATTGGATTTTTTTGATCAAATTTTAAATTAAATCTCTATTTTGAACCTATTATTTCTCTGTGAACATTAATTTTATTTAGCAGAAAATCTGCTATTCTACAGCTTCTCAAAGATTCCTCTACTTTGAAAAAGTTGCAAGGTTACAAATAGATTTACATTTCCCCCCCCCCCCCCCCTTTTTTTTTCTCCCTATTTTTACTAATACACA
>NW_010187648.1:0-4257 GCF_000695765.1 Mesitornis unicolor | reverse complement strand
CCCCCATTTTTTACTCCCTAACATTTCCAAAGTTGAGAATGTTTTCAAAGGTCACAAATGAAAAAAAAAACAACAGCAACAAAAAACCCCTAATCAACAAACAAAAAACCCAACCCAAAACTTAAAGAATATTTTTGGAGTGAGTAGTCCCTAGACATTAGTCTTTACATTGTATTCAGCGGCAAAAGAAAGTAGGATGCAGGGAGGAAGGGGTGGGGTGGGGGGGCTGGGAAAGGAGAGGAATAGAACACCAACATGTTTGGTTCCAATAAAAAAAAAAAATATGGAGATTTAGAAGAAACTGAAAGCTTTTCCTGAAAGTTCTAGTTTTGGAAAAAAGCCATTTTATATTGAAATGTTTTGCTCCAAGTATTTTTTCAGTCAGGCCTAGATTAAACTGTTCAAGTTGAACTTTTGCTTCATTAGTTGTTTAGCAGTCTCAGGGCAAATCAACAAAACATAGACAAGTCTTAGTACGCTCCCCAAATATTCCTTTGTGGTCCAAACAGCTTGACATTTTTTCTTTATAGGATCTTCCCCCTCCTCTCAATTTTAAGAGCACTTCACAGATTTCATTTAATCTTTTTTGTTCTTTGGGCTGTCTGAAAATTTTTTGTTGAAACTATGTGATAGAAAATTGGGGATTTGGCAAGAAAAAAAAACAAAACAAGTTTCTGCAAGAATACTTGCTTTCTGTAGGGGATTCTTTGGCATTTTCTTAAAAAAAGAAAACAACCCATAAACAAGACCACAACAAACATTAAAAAATACATCCAGTTTTCACTTCTGTTTGAATTTTCTAAAAGAAAGGGATTCCCAACTGAACTATTTAAATAATTTCAATGGCAAATTCTTCATAATCTTTATAAGTTAATAGATACATATAGACAATCACAACTTTTGCTGTAAGTAATGTTTTCTATTTTCATAAGCAACACAGTCCTGCAGTGAGCTAACACTGAACACTCGATTTCAGCTTTACTGGGGGATTGTTCCCTGTCCTGCCATTACTCCAGGCATGTAGACCAATGGCTACTGGCTTAGCACAAACTAGTTTCTTTGCAGCTGTAGCAATACAAGCATGTAACAGAGATGTAAGTAGTAGAGAATATATTATAACTGACTCAGAGCAGGTCCACTGTATATAAAGTGAAACATTATTTTTTGAATCATCCAGGTTATACAACCTATTGACTGCATATGCTGGACACTAATTTTTGTCCGTCTTCTGTTACATTCAGTATGTCTTGCACTTCTCCACTGTAATTAAAAATTCTGCCAAATAAAATTTCCAAGGCACCTGGGACTGTGTGTAATCTAAGGAATTTCGGGTGGAGTCACATATCTTACTTATCAGGGCCTAATATCGTATAGTTTGCTTGTTGTTCTTACAGATGTTGTCCTCTGTGTTGTGGTTTAACCCTAGGCAGCAACCAAGCACCACACAGCCTCTTGCTCACTCCCACCTCCCCCAATGGGATGGGGGAAGAGAATCGGGAGAATAAAAGTGAGAAAACGCGTGGGCTGAGGTAAAGACAGTTAAAGGTAAAGCAAACAGGTAAAGCAAAAGCTACACATGCAAGCAAAGCAGAAAAAGGAATTAATTCCCTTCTTCCCATCAGCAGGCAAGTGTTCAGCCATCTCCAGGGAAGCAGGGCTCCATCACATGTTACGGTTACTTGGGGAGATGCCATCACTCCAAATGTCCTCCCTTTCTTCTTCCCCCAGCTTTATATGCTGAACCATGACATCATATGGTATGGATCTATTTATCTATTTGGTCATCTGGGGTCAGCCGTTCCAGCTGTGACCCCTCCCAACTTCTTCTGCACCCCCAGCCTACTCACTGGTGGGGTGATGTGAGGAGCAAAGGCCTTGATTCTGTGTAAGCACTGCTCAGCAATAATGAAAATATCCCTGTGTTATGAACACTATTTTCAGCACAAATCCAAAACATAGCCCCATAGTAGCTGCTACGAAGAAAATTAACTGCATCCCAGCCAAAACCAGCACACTCTACCAAGATGGGGGAAGGGGATGTAAACCTTTATCTTGATTTCCTCACCCTTTCCCACCACCTCCCCCCTACCCCCAACACACAGTTATTGTATGGTTATTTACTTTTCTCTTACTAGAATATTTTTGCCCAGAGTTGGATACAGCTGTAATACCAGTGGGGGTGGAGGAAACACAGTAGCTCAGTCCTTCTTCGCAGTTACTTCAAACCACCCACAGCCAAGATAGTACTAGTGAATAGAGCAAAGCATCTGGGTCTTGTACCTCAGAAAAAAATATGAGGAAATAAAAACATTCCTATTCCTTTCCCATCTCTCTTCTCATTACAAATGCCAGGTGCTTATGATCTCCTCCTACTTGCTTACAGGTCCTTTGAGACTAATTAATCAGTGGCATACTCCAGTACCCAATAGCAATGGTATTTTCTTCATGCTTGTGAGAGAGACCTTCCCTTGATCTTGGTGTTACCTTTTTGCCAAGGGCATGGAAGTTGCTGAGTCCCATCTTGCTGTTTTCTTTGTTTGTGGCTAGAAACCTTTCTTGGCTCCCTACCCAGCCAGCCAGCACTTATTCTCTCAACAGTAATAATCACATCTAAATTAGATTTGCTGTTAAACAATGTTTCATTTCTTTCAGAAACAGGAAAAATGAAAACATGTATAGGAAAGCCTTTATTCCTATTCACAGGAACAGGATGCAGGGTTACGATGGGTTGTGAAAGCATAATGGTGCAAAAGGTGAATATTTGTTGAGAACTTTTGCTGTTGAGATCAGGCCCTAGAAACTGCATTTTCTCCATATGGTTTAAACATTCCTACTGGCAATGACTACTTGTTTCGATTCACACAAAAATTTGATTTTGGGCTGACCGCAAGTACTTATTTATTTTGGGTTCAACCACTGAACCTCCCCCCTCCAGCCCCAAGTAACTGCTTAAAAGAAGGAAAGAAAAAAAAAAAGTAGTAACAACTACAATTCTACTCCAGACTGTATTTCTTAGCCCAGATTTTCACACTGCTTCCCCTCCTCTAAATTAAGGAGTTCCTGATCCTTTCATGCTTTCTACACCAAACTTTTGCCCTGAAAATTGCAGGCCCACACATAAAAATAGAGGGGAGAATTGGGGTTAGTCTTTGCTGCAAACTTCTCTAACAGACATAAGAACTGTACTACTGCTTGCTAAACTCTAGGCACTGGGAGAATAGAGTAATTCTGTATGATAACCCTCTCTAATGTACTTCCCTAAGCATCTGCTGTCATAACTGAAATAGAAAACATCATGAAGCCACCATGGTGACTTCTTCTCAAATAGAATATGCCAGAACTAGAAAGAGTACAAAAAGATGATGAGAAGGATCAAAAGCATGGGGTAGCCTATATCTGAGGAAAAATAATTCTAGAGCTCTTCAGCTTGAAGAGACAAATGGGAGCTAAAGACATGCAAAACCTTCTATAAAGTTACAATAGTCACTGTTCACAATGAAAAAAAAAATCGACGGGGGTCATCAAAATATAATGTTAAGTAACTGATCGATGTAAATGAAAATAAATATTTTAATTAGTAACATGTAATTTAACTACAGAACTCTTTGGTGCAGGATTTGCAAAAATATAATTGCATACATGAGCTCATGAAGTGTTTTGATATATTTTTGCAAGAAGCAAACAAATGCCATTAAATAGAGAGATGCAGTGTCTGGGTTTGTAAGCTCCTATCTCAGGGAGTTATGGCAGTGGAAGTATATGTCTGTAAGTTACCTTTTTATATTCTTTTTTTTCCCTACATGCCATCAGGCAGAGACAGAAGACTGGGACAAATAGACTTTATCTGACCTTATACAGCAGACCTTATACAGCAGTACTTATGATGTCTGGTTTACCTCACCAGCTCCGAAAACAAATAAAATACTTAATCTCTTAGTCTTCATGCAGAATTTTCACTATTTATTTAAAAATCTCAGAACTTGAAGACAAATAAGAAGTGTTTGGTTTACCTTTATTTCTTAACTGGGATAAGGAAATTTCTATTGGTGTCTGAAAACTAAAATCTGTGTTGATGTAGCATGCAACAATTTAGTTTAGTCATAGAACATACTGTCTTCCCATTTATGTGAAAACTAAGTTGAACTTCCCTCAGAAAGTTTATTGTCCCCGTTAAAGGCACTGTTTTCAGCATCATAGTTGTTACAGATACTGCTGAATACAGATACTGTTTCTGTCTACTCTGCTGGAGGCTGTCCT
>NW_010187647.1:0-3552 GCF_000695765.1 Mesitornis unicolor | reverse complement strand
AATATTCTGTGATTTCTGTGATTTCTGTGAATAAAAGGTTATGTTCTTGCCTGTTTCTTGAACAGAGGTCACTGGCTAGGGGCAAATCACTCACAGAAGGACTACATGGATACTTCCACTTTAACAATTGGAAAATCTGCATTAGTGTGCCACTCTTGAAGCAGATTCACAGGAGGTCACTGGAAGTGAATGCTTATGGCACACTCTGTTTTTAACTAACACAAACTTAGAACATGAAGCAAGTTCTCCATGTCAGGGTTTTGCCCTTAGTGAAGGAACCAAAAAGTCCGATTAGCCAAAGCCAGTTCCAGATAAATATAAATGGAAAACATGATGAGTGAAAGCAGCACAAAGTAAACCCTCAAGATCAGGGAAGACAAGCATACAAATCCCCAAACTGAGTAAAACATGGACAGTGGGAAAATATCCATCATTTCAGTCCCCCAGACTTGGGTTATAAAACTGCGCCAAGTTTTGTAATGCAAGAAGCATTACGTGACTGTCAGAGGACTGGAAGAGCTGCTGTATGAAGGAAGGCTGAGAAAACTGGGCATGGTCAGCCTTGGGAAAAGAAGGCTTAGGGGGGATGTTATCATCATCTACCAGTACACAAAAGGTGGCTACCAAGAAGATGGAGACTCCCTTTTCACAGAGAGTCACAAGGAAGAGACGAGGGGTAATGGACACAAGTTGCTTCTGGAGAGATTCCGACTGAACTCCAGAAGAAATCTGTTACCATGAGATCAATCAGACATTGAACAATCTCCAGGGGAAGTGGTGGATTCCCCTACACTGGTCAGTTTGAAGAGTCAGCTTGACAGGGGCTGACTCATCTCATTTAAACTGTACTGTTACCTTGAGAGGTTGGACTGGATGATCCTTGTGGTCCCTCCCAACCTGGTATTCTGTGATTCTGTGATTCTATGACTAAGCCATATGGGACTGGATTGCATGCATTCACACACCCAGGTTACACATACACTACAGACTGATTCAAAACTCTACGTGTCTTACAAACTATTCTGCTTCCAGAAATGAACTGATAAGAATGAAGCCACTCATTACCAGGATGGACTGGACACACTACACACCTCCTAATCCAAGCTGTTGGTTTGTCCAAATACCTCTCATAGAGCAGCTTGACTGAAAATGGATGTGTGAGAAGTTCCTTATAGCTGAGGACACCTGACACTACTTTTCCACTAACTCATTGGACTGAAATAGTGATTTGTGTGAAAACTAGGTGTTAGACTGGGAAAAAAGGTATACAACTAAAGTTATGTCTCTCTCTCCCTAATGGGCATGTGCTGCTCAGTGTATTGTAGGTGTTGGGTGGGAAGAATTCAAAGTAGCATGGAAGGAACAAAAGAAAATGAAAACGAAAGGGGCAGAGTGTTCAGATATTAACTGATTCCATTTTACACTGGTGATGCAATCTGAGCAAATCAGCAATTTCCTTTCAGTCTCCTTTTTATGAGGGATCCCATTCAAGCTTTGATAATAAAAGGAACACAGGTGGGTAATTAAGGAGGTGTGAAACACGAACGAACAGCCAGCTTTCTGCTCGTGCTTTTCGCAGCGTGTTCTGGAAGGCTACCTGCACCGAAGTGCTGAGTGACTGAGTGACCTCACAGCCTGACCTGGAGATGAATTTTCTTCCAAAACAGAACAAAACTCAAAAGGTTTCTGTAAAAATTTTGCTCTGAAAATCGCTGACAGCCTTGTTATTCCAAGATCTGTTTAGTAACAACACTACAGCACTTGTAATCGTGCTTTTCCTAGGTTGCAGCAGAACACAGAAACAACCATACTGGGTCAAACCAAAGGCCCATCTAGCACAAGATGCATCTGGCAGTAGTCAGTAGTGGATGGTCAGCGAAGAGTGTAATGGGGCAAGTCTAGAGTAACCCTTTCCCTCACATTGCTTCTCAGCTCTTGGTTCACAGACTTACTGAAGACATTGTATTTTAACCAACAAGTTTAATAGCCTTTGATGGACCTTTCTCCACAGCTCAATGGGAATATAACATCTACACACCAACTTCAGTGCATCCATCACCTGCAGGGGTAACTTCCATCTCCTTTGGTTATTTTTTTCTACTTTGGTCTCCTGGGAGAAACTGAGAACTTTTTGCCTTTCAAGTGAGGCTCTGAAAGAGATATCTTGTTTTGGACTATGAGGTTACATTCCAGCAGTGGTGATTTTCATTTTTCAGCAATTCCACAGCTGCACAAACTTCAGAGTCATCGATAAGGATAAAACTCAGAAACCCTCACTCCAAAAATAAAGATTACTCATCACAAGTATAGTAACACCTGCAGTGTAAAACCAGAGAAAGCCATGCAGTTACTTGCACAGTCTGAAGTTCTACCTAGTTCAAGGGCACTCTTTACACATGACTAAACCACGCAGCTAATATTCTGATTTATCTAACCACATGAATAGATATATTTTTAACACTTGTGATATGTTTTAATGTGTGTGAACAGGTAGAATTCTGTGAATATGTTTAACTATATTAGATATACTGCCTAAATATTACATATGCACATAGCAGAGGAGTGCTGACTGGTTTTTCTATTTTTCTGAGAAGGCACACAATGAACAATGTGTTTAATCTATCTCAGACATCAATTTTCTTCCATATTAATTTTCCAATATTCAACTCAGCCAAATTTCATTTGAAAGTATTAAGAGTCAACAAGAGAAAAGTTTCACTTAGAAAACATCACTATGAAATGAATTGAGAGGTTTTTTTCCTTCCTGATATGAATGCCATGTTAAACAAGCAGCAACATACCCATATATGCTGTCTTCCTCAAAAAATCAACCTCCTAAGTCTGCCAGAAAATCCTACGAAGGCCAAATACAGAGGACACGAGCAGCTGTGCTGTGGCACAAAAAGAGATCCTTCGATCCAGTCCTGCCGTTATAGCAGCCAGTAGTCAGCATGCAAGGAAGTAGGAAAAGGTAACTCCAGTAAAGTTTCCCCTGTGCCCCTCAAGCTCTCAGTAAGCACCAATCCATGGTCGTCTTAAGCAAGAGCTGTCTTTGGACAATCCATGTTTAACAGTCTGTGCTGAACATGTCCTTTGCTAATGTGCCCAAACCCTTACTAAGATGTTTATCCTTGAGAACTGTGTGTGCATAGCCAGGTGAATGACACGAGGCAGAAGAAGGCTGATAGATCACCTTCCATCTTTGGTTCCTGGGCTTTTTTCCTCATTGTATTGGTTTTTCTGTGAGGGGTTTTTGGTTGTGTCTTTGGTAACGGGGGAAGGGCTATGGAGATGGCCCTTTAAGAAGCTACCTGAAAAGCTCCCCCTTTTCCTTTACCAGACCCACCTCTGACCAGGGCCAAGCCAATCAGCGTCCCTGAGAATTCCTGGATTTAAGGAGGTGCAGGACATGCCTCGCTCTCTGGCACCGGCCCTGACCAGCGCGGCCCCGGGTGTGGGTGGCACAGCCCTGACCCTGCCCGACCCCAACTTAAGCTTAAACCCCGCTGGAGCTCCAGCCCGAAAAGAGAGAGAGACAGAAACTCTTCAGAA
>NW_010187646.1:471-21328 GCF_000695765.1 Mesitornis unicolor | reverse complement strand
AAAACCCCTCACAGAAAACCCAATACAGCATTGCTACATTCAGCTGTGGGGAACAAGTATCCTGATAAAAGCAGTAATAGCTCACATTAGTCACGTTCCCAAAGTACCCTTTTTTCCTTGTGTGAGTAAAAAAAGAACCCAATGTTAAGAACCAGTATATGTGTCTTTGCTTCATATAGCTATGATTAGTGAGACAAATCTTGTCAAAAATGTATTAAAGTTGTAGGCTCTATACATACATGCAGTAAACATAGTAGAGTATTCACAGTAGCTGGTAGTTTTTTGTGTTGGTGATTGATCTCTTTTTCAATCTAGTGTAGTTCAGTGTGGTTGGTTTATTCTCTTGAGTCCTCTGTACAGACAATAAACAATGCAGTCTGACAGAGTCATCCCTTAATAATGACTTTCTCGGGGAGAAATTGCAAGATACATGCATGGGACAAAATGTCTGAAGGTCACTGGACATGGGATGTATACATTAAATAATTCTTTTTCCTCATTCCTTGAGGCAGTTCACCCTACTCCTTCCCTCATGATACTGGGATCTTGGGGAAAAAAAAGGTCCAAAAATTGAATTCACACCATTTTTTGTTTCATGAGGTCAAACAGCACAACTCTTTTCCTCTCTCCCCACCAGCTATTAATTTCAAGATGGCAAGATGGGAAGCACCTTGAAAGAAAGCAGGAGACAGTTAAAAAGAAGAAAGGAACAAGTCAAAATGGGGAGAACTGGGAAGACATAAATCGCTGAACAGTCTAAATGACACAAATTTCCATCTTCCACCCTTGGAAAATGGTAGAGCTTACATGGAGGCAAACCAACAAAACCAGTGAAATGTGACAAACTGAATCACTATTCTTTCATGACAGGACCCCAGACACACTGTCCTCAATGTTAGACAGATCTTGCCACATTAGCTTGTGACCCACAGCGACTGTGAAATGATAGAATTCTCAGTTCTTGGAGGAGTAAGGAGGAGGGTCAGCAGACCTGCCACCTTGGACTTCCGGAGTGCAGACTTTGGACTGCTTAAAAGGCTGGTTGACAGAGTCCCTTGGGAGGCAGCCCTGAAAGGGTGAAGGAGCCCAAGAACACTGGACACTCTTCAAGAAGGAAATGCTGGAGGCACAGGAGCAGGCCATCCCCATATGCCAAAAAATGAGCCAGCAGGTAAGAAAACTATCCTGGCTGAACAGAGGGCTTTGGCTGGAGCTCAGAAAAAAGAGGAAAGTCTATGAGCTTTGGAAGAAGGGGCAGGCAACTCAGTAGAACTACAAGGTTGCCGTGAGGCTGTGCAGGGAGAAAATTAGAAGGGCTGTAGCCCAACTAGAACTTAAATTGGTTAATTCTGTGGAAGATAATAGAAAATAAAGATCATCCTTTCCTGGATGCAGGGGGAACTATAGTGATTAAGGATGAGGAAAAGACTGAGGTACCTATTGCCTTCTTTGCCTCAGTCTGTAATAGGAAGACCAGTTGTTCTACAGGTACCCAGCCCCTGGAGCATGAAGACAGGGATGGGGAGCAGAACAAAGCTCCCATGTTCCAAGAGGAAATGGCTAGTGACCTGCTTTGCCAAGTAGACATCCACAAGTGTATGGGGCCAGATGAGATCCACCCAAGTGTACTAAGAGAGCTGGCGGTTGCTCACCAAGCCCCTTTCCATCATTTATCCTGCCTGACTGGGGAAGTTCCACTTGGCTGGAGCTTGGCAAATGTGATGCCCATTTACAAGAGGGAGGATCCAGGAAAGTTCAGACCTGTCAGTCTGACCTCAGTGCTAGGGAAGGTCATGGAACAAATCATCTTGACTGCCATCACACGACATGTCCAGGACAGCCAGAAGATCAGACCCAGTCAACATGGGTTCACGAAAGGCAGATCCTGCTTGACTAACCTGATCTCCTTCTATGACGTAGTGCTCTGCTTACTGGATGAGGGAGAGGCTGTGGATGTTGTCTACCTGAACTTCAGTAAAGCCTTTGACACTACACCCCTCACCATTCTGCTGGGGAAACTGGCTGCCTGTGACTTGGTCATTAAATGTCCAAAAAGGAGATTACTATGATGCTAGCCAAATTGCTACCACATGTGTCACTGGGTACAAAAACTAGCAGGTCTTACCCAGATTCGCTTAATGGGTTAGATACCTGAGAGCTCACTTTTGGTTTCTGTCATCTCTTATTCCTTTTCCTTTCCCAAAGTTTGTAAAACCTTTTTTCTTACCCATCCTATACTGACTACTGTTACCTCTCATTAACCTATTCATGAACCAAAGCAACATTATAAAACGATACTGAAATTAGAGGACTATTTGCATCCAGACCAGTATTTAACCTCCACACTAATTTTGGAATTTCTATTCTCCATACATGGTCTCTGACATTCAGTGCCAGGAGATGTTACATTACCTTGGTTACTATCAGACCATTCAGTATTTCCAGAATTTTCAACAAAGTAACGGGCCATGGCTGAAACAATTTCTTTATTGACATCCGTGACGCAAATGCTAAAAGTACACAGTAGAGCTCTGCACAATGAGGAGTTTGAGACCTTGGTTGAGTGAAGCCATGAATTTTCATGCCCATTTGCTTCATTATGTTTGATTTCACAAAATCACTTTTGATTGCAGATGTGTGAGAAAGGTGAGGACCTTCTTGACAGCAAGAAATCTGGTTTTCTGATCAAAATCTAGATGTCTATTTCAGACCTAATCCCATCCTAAAATCAGGTCTTAGGTATATCAGAAGAGTCACTTTCTGGAGAGGTATATTTCTTTCCATGGGAAAGCCTAGATTGACAAAGTCAGATTCAAATTAGCTGAGTTCCATAGACGTAATAGCTAGCTGACTTCTTCAGTTTCCGCACTTGTGAGGGAAAGACACTTTTAACTCACTTTGTAACGGACTAACTTCCGCTAAAGCATTCAAGTTAGTGATAGAGGTTTTGTTCACTGTTTTGCCAGTAAGGAGATTTTGTGCAAAATAAGGCTTGGAAGGCATCTTCTATCCTCATAAAAACTTAACTTAATCATAATCACTCCAGAGAGAAGTAAGAAAACCTGTGTTTGAAAGGCTATTGTGGTAGGCAACACTTTATTACCTCCAGAGGGCAGTGCTCTTCTCCTTACTACTAAAATATCTTCCTTTTTGTAATGAAGATTTGAGGTTTTGTTTCAGGTTTTTTTAATATACAAACATTTTAAAGCACTATTTTAGCAGTCACAATGCTAGAAATCCAAAGCAGTGGATCTAATGGCCCTCTACACTTGGGAAAGTCATAAAGCTCTCAGCTTGGCTTAATAAAAGATTCTGGAAGCAGTTAACTGGACTAGTTCGCTACACATTTTTGTCCAGATTAATATTCAGCCAACGCACTGGCTTTTATTTCTAGGGGTGAAAACATGAAATGCTGTAGTATCATTATAAAGCCACTGACTGGCAACTATTTCTTTAAAATACATTTGCTTAAACCTTTTGGTCAAGACAGAATTAATTTCTCCTCCTTTGCCTCTTCCTTTCATGCCTCTCCTTCACTAAGCCTCCACACCTCCCTTCTTTAGTCCCAAGAGTCTTTCTGGTGGGAGATTTTGTGGGAGAGGCTTAGAGAGTGATACTTAAATGGTTTTCTTCTCAGCTTTTCTTCCTGCTGCTGGGTTACGCATGCACCATTGAGTGCACACAGGCTACATAACCCATACAGCCCATCAAATCAGTTCTCACATAGGCAGGGAATGCCATGATACGCTTGAGATACAGAAAAGCAAGACATTAAATTACACGAGATGATACAATAGAAGGCATCTCCTAAACAAATTTTGAAAGCTTTCTAGAGGTCATTCTACATTCTTTAAAAGCTCTGTCACATTCCTAACAGGGAGGACAGACATCGGAGAGATAAAAACGTACAGCACTTATGCGAAATCTAGATCTCTAACTGCGGAGAAGGTAAGCTTTCCAGCTTGTCTGGCTTCTTCTCTTCTTTATTTTCTTTCTTCTTCTCTGTCTTTCCTTTTCACTTTATTTTCCTTTCCTCTTTAACAGTTGTGAAAATACAAAAAGATAGTTTCACTAAAATTGTCACTGGTCAGTTATTATCTTTAGCTGGAATAATGTACAGTACTACAGCCCCAGACCATATTGCTTCGTTATTACTCTTTTTTTTCCCTATTAGCTAGCTAATATTTTAGAGAAGAATGCATGCAATGAGGAGATTATAAGAGACAAGGATACAATTTGTCACCCTTCTTGAGGTGCTAGCAGTCCATATTGTATTTATTTTATTTTTTAAATGTTTATATTATATCATACAATGCCAGTCTGACCCTGAAAAGAGAATTTAAGGTGAGACATAACATGTGGGATTTCTCCACTGAATTAGTCATTCTAGTCATCTTTGAGTCAACGGAAAGGAGCAGGTAGCTTCAGCATGTAATTCATGACCTTTTTAAGTAGATACTGTAGGCTGATGGTGAATTGCTCTGCCAAGGCAGAAAAGGAGTCCGTGTGACTAGCTTAGATGTAAATGCCTATATGACACAAGTCAATGAGATAAGATCAGGCAAATGAATATTTTGTAAAACGTAAATTGGTGTTGCTGGCAGAGCCCTTATCAAGATGGATAGACAGTGACGTCATTTTGTGAACCAGTTGTATCTTTAGAAACCATTCTAAAATATACAGCTTGTTTTTACCTTACAGATTTCCTGCCATCAAACTAAGAATATAGTTTTCCGTGGTCGTTTGTCGCTTGGTCACTCATTTCCAAACAACTGGTTGCCTAAACATGACAGCAGGACCGGTGCAGTTTGCTTCCAGTCCTGCTCTGGCCTGGATGGAGCCTAGCTATTCATCTTCCACTGAGTTCTGCACCACCATAAAGCTGTGCTTATTTCATATTTTTGTATTATTTTTTGGAGAAATCTGTCATCATTAAATGAAAAGAGGGACTGAAAGGATCACAGCCTGGTATGACCAGGTAACAGTCAATACCATACTGTTTTTATTCATCCTTTTTTTTTTTTAGGTATTTCAGAAAAAGTTTACTCTTATTCTTGAATACCTTTTTACCTACTTCTTGCTTTTTCTCCGTTCCTATGTTTCCTGTGTATGTTTGATCAATTTTTGCCTGCACAAGAGTTTCTGATTATGCTGTCATTTTAAATAGTTGCTAGATAACTTGAATCAATTGTTTCATTTTCCGAGTCTGCTCAGAGATCACCAGCACATTCAGTAAGAACTGATTGTGATTTCATTGAGTTGGACTTATAATGGTGATTTTTAACACCAGTTGATTGGGAATATTTTGATACTAAAATGTACACCACACAGCTGATAATTCTATTCTAAGGGCACCTCCTTTTGGTTAAACTCTGAGGAGAGTTTAATCTAGTTGTTCCCAGACTTCTCCGACCAAAGGGACTCCAATTGTCTGGATGCATAATGACAAGTTAGAAATGTTAAGGACTATAAATCTGTTTAAAGATGAAGCTTATTTATTTGTCAGTAACATGTACTACTCTGGGAGCTACAGCTGGAACAGGCTTAACCGAAGCAGCTCCGTGTCCACACTGGAATGTGACCATATCTGGAAAGAGAAACTATACTGATGTAGAAATGCCTAGGGTTAAAGAGTTCAGCCACAGCACAAAAAAATGGGATAGTATTTTGGAAGCCTCTGAACTGCCTTCAGGGGGAAAAAGGATTATTCCATAAAGTGAACTTTAGTAATATTAATTTACTTATTCTTATTCTAGTCAATGGAAATGAAAGAGTTCTATAAAGAACCCGAATTCAGACATTCTGCCTGTAGAGAGGCTTAGACCGACCACCTAGACTAGCTTCACTAAGTGCAAGTTAACTCTTGAGAATATCCCTCAAAGTGTATAAAAAAGAATAAAATATCAGTACTAGGTAAAATTCATATTATGCTGGGAGAGAGGATATCACCAGATTCTTTCATATGTCTTTATTTTTCCAGGTGTATAGTCTGTATATCGCATATTGCCACCCAACCAATTAACATGGACAATGCAAGCAGTGTGAAGGAATTCATTCTTGTGGGCCTCTCAGAGAATGAAGGAGTGCAGAAAATATGTTTTGTGTTGTTTCTGTTCTTCTATATCATTATTGTCGCAGGAAATGTGTTCATTGTTATCACAGTAATTAGCAGTCAATGTCTGAATTCCCCCATGTATTTTTTCCTTTCCTACCTGTCCTTTGTAGATATCTGTTACTCTTCCGTCACAGCTCCCAAAATGATTGCAGACTTCCTTGTTGAAAATAAAACCATCTCCTTTGTGGGTTGCATAGCACAGCTGTTTGGGGTCCATTTCTTTGGCTGCACAGAGATCTTCATCCTCACAGTGATGGCCTACGATCGCTACACAGCCATCTGCAGACCCCTCCACTACACCACCCTCATGACCAGGCGCGTGTGCAGCCAGATGGTGATTGGCTTGTGGGTGGGAGGCTTCGTGCATTCCATGTTGCAGACTCTCCTAACTTCTTGTCTCCCGTTCTGTGGCCCCAACAAAATTGACCACTACTTCTGTGATGTCCACCCCCTACTAAAACTGGCCTGTACCAACACCTACGCTGTGGGAATCATTGTTGTTGCCAACAGTGGAATGATAGCACTGAGCTGTTTCTTCATCCTAGTTGTGTCCTACATTGTCATCCTGGTTTCCTTGAAAAGTCAAACATCTGAAGGGCGGCACAAGGCTCTCTCCACCTGTGGGTCCCACATCGCTGTGGTGGTTCTGTTCTTCGGGCCATGCACATTCACCTACATACGCCCATCCAGTGATCTGTCAGAGGACAAGAGTGTGGCAGTGTTTTACACTGTCATCACACCCATGCTGAACCCACTTATCTACACTCTGAGAAATGAGGAGGTGAAGAGTGCCATGAAAAAACTGTGGAGTAGAAAAGTGGGAAGTGAGAAGGGACACATGTAGAACTGCAGTAACGTTTCCAAAGGATCAGAGCAGATCATGTATCTCTCACTGCAAGTCCTTTTCTGAAATGCTTGCTTTTGACTCCTCTTGTAATTAGGAACATTCCTTTCTATTTTCTTTTTGATTAGCACAGGTCCAGGCCCAGGGCTCCTGAGCAGTAATGAAACACTAATAAATAAATACTATAAAAAGATTTAAAACGTTGTCTAGACAAAGTATCCCATTAGTCAGCGTTCTCCCAGATATAAATGTTCAGGCAGACAAACTCCATCTGCTCTGTAATCCATTTAGCTGGGAAAGAAAGAACTATCATCACCGGTTGCTGGAAGCAATCATACCAAGAAGGCCCCTTTCTGCTTGCAATAAATGCCTTTTTATGAGAACCACATTGTGGCATTTTGAATCCATGGGTTAGCAATTGAAATCCTAACACTTGGTACTAGTTGGGTCATTCGCTGATACAAGTAACAACAGGGGAAACTTCTTCCCTTCCAATTCCTGTGAATCAGATCCTTTCTGCAGTTCTTCAGCTATCGCTGACACTGTCTTTCCAATCATGCCTTTTACACTTCAGCTTCACTTCAGATTTTTTATTTTACTGTTTACACTAATGCAGAACCCCAGACCCTGTGAAATACGCATTGCTTACTGCAGCAAATGAAGTAGCCAATAAGGAAAGTATTTAAAGGCAAAATTTCATTCATCAAGGAAAAGAAAAAAGACTTGTTCAGGAACCATTCAGGTATACAGGATGACTCCCAACAGGGCATGTTTACACACCTACACAAGAAGGAAAACACATCGTCCACAGGAACAACTGGAACACACACTGCTGCAGGAGGGAAAGGAAGAAATGTGAGGATGAAAGACCCAATCAACACAGTACCAGTCAAAGCTGTCACAGGGTGATGAGCTGTAGCAGCTCAGGATCTCCACCAGAACAAAGAAGCCAGGAGGTATGAGACCTTGACTCCTGCTTTTCCAGGAGGAACCCAGCAAATCAGCAGGAGGAAGAAACCTGGCACTAGGTAGTGCCTTTCAAAAGTAACTGAAGCATTTCCTTTTCATTTCTTCACTTACTATATTCCTTTTAAATGGCTACACCTATGTTACATCATAACTTGGCTAAGTAAGACTGAAGGCTACAAGGTGTTCCCAGCTCAAGTTGGAGCCTATAGCTTAATATTTATTTATGTATTTAATATTTTTGGGTCTCAGTTCTAAGTACTAGATGCTGCTGGGCAACAGCTGAACCATAGCTTATAGAAAGTGTCACTAGAAACATTAGGTTCATCTAGATATTGTCAAGAATTCTTATAAAAGATTAATACTTGGAGTAAAATTGTTTCCATGTTTTGCATTGTCTGAGTAAAAATATCTGATATGCAGTGAGAACCAACCAAAAACCTTCCTAAAGTTTTGAACTAATAACCTGTTTTATTTCTTATTTCAAATTTCTGCAGACCAGATGTCTAAGGGGTACCAGTCTGTAACACAGTTACAATGTTTACTTGTGCTGCTAACATGCAATAGTGAGAACAATAGGAGTGGCTGAAGGAGCTGGGGTTGTTCAGTCTGGAGAAAAGAAGACTGAGGGGTCCCAAGACCTTATTGCCCTCTACAACTACCTGAAAGGAGGTTGTAGCAAGGTAGGGTGTCAAGTCTTTTTTCCCTGGTAGCTAGTGATAGGACAAGGGGAAATGGGCTTGAAATGCACCAGGGGAGGTTTAGGTTGGATATTTTGGAGGAATTTCTTTACTGAAAGGGTTGTCAAGCACTGGAAGGGGCTGCCCAAGAGGTGGTTGAGTCACCACCCATGGGGGTGTTTAAAAAACAAGTAGATATTGTGCTTAGGGACATAGTCTAGTGATGGACTTAGTAGGGCTGGTTCAGTGGTTGGACTCGATTATCTTAAAGGTCTTTTCTAACTCAAACCATTCTATGATTTTATGACTCTGTTCCTGCTCACATCCCCATTCTCAACGCCTCTCTCACTGGATTTGATTTCTAGAGGACACCGTAGTCCCAAGTGCTGGCATATGAAAATGAAAGAGGATGCCGACAGAGAAGTGTCTTTGCTCGTTTTGCAGGCAGTCTGACAGTAGGTTGGGAGCTGGTTGTTTTATACTTTCACTAAGGAGAACTGCCTGTATGTTTCAGTCTCAATTTTGCCTCAGAAACTGATTTCATATCTAGAACACCTTGTGCCAGGCTTGGAAATGGGCCAGAAGGTGTATGAACTGTAGCTCCTGTGGGACTCTACAGAAGTGTCCCAGATAAAGGGTAAAGTGTTGTCTTTTTTACTCAAACTCTACTGCCCAAGTTTGCCAGGAAACCAGCTTCTTCACTGAAACAAGAAAGAAGGAAGAGTGGAAACCCATTTTCTTATCAAGAGGAGCCTGCTGATGGGGACCATCAGTGACAATGTTGGTAATGTCTTGGTTTCCTATCTCTTCTGCACGGGATTTTGTAACTGGGAGAAGACAACAGCAATCACACACAAGTGACCTGATGCTTTAATTGAGTGGCACTGGAGATGCTCTGTTTTCTGACTTTTTTTTTCCCCTCTGAAATCTCTACATGCTAATTTAATACTCTCAGCAGGTGTGGAAGGCTTCCAACCTTCTGGATCACAAGGGTACTTTCATAAAGGGAGTCTTAAATTAAAAAAATTAAACAACCCCTCAATCCCTCTGTTTTTTCTTGCATGGTCAAACTCTTTACAGAAATCAGAAGCACCACATAGCATGAGGTTTGGTTATCATAGAATCATAGAATGTGTCGAGTTGGAAGGGACCATTAAAGATCATCCAGTCCAACACCCCTGCAGTAAGCAGGGACAAAGTTACCAGATCAGATTGCTCAGAGCCCCATCAAGCCTGATGTTGAATATCTCCAGAAAGCTAGTCTCTTTTGCCTTTTTCTTTCAGGCACACTTTCACTTGCCTCTGCACAGGAATGTTTTCTTTTTCTGGGTGGTTGTTTTTCATTTCCCTGGCAAAAGCCTGCAAGCCCTGGGTGAACTGGCACTGCTGGGAGACCACGTTCTCCACTGCCCCATGCCCATAAATGGTGGCTGCCCTGCTGCGTTTCCATGCCGCAAGTGTGCCTCTGCCTGGGAGGCAGAGAGTTCAGGTGGCTTCCAACCAGCTTTTCCACCTCCTCAACAAGTGAGCACACTCTCCTCCTGCCACAGTGCTGAGGGGAAGTTCTTGCAGAGCTCCGTGTTTGCCTTTTCCCTTGGATCCCTTGTGTATTTTCTCCATCTTCTTTCAGTTCTGTGATGTCTCTAGAAAACAGACTCTTCTGCACTTGATCTAGCTTTGCCACAGAAGTGCTCTTTGTCTCTTGGCATTCAGCGCCTGCTCTGGGGGTCAAATCATGGCACCTGGAGAAAAAACAGTGATCTTAGACTAGGGTTGTTCTTACAGCCTTCTCGTGGCTTCAGTCTCATCCTGTCATCTTCTGGCAGCACTTGACATGACAGGCAGAAGACTCAACCAGCACTAGGCACTGGAAATCACATCATGGTCTTCCAGCTCTGTCTGTCCCTGTCAGAGCAGTAACTCATCTTTATACCCTCTCAGACCCCCATTTCACCTCTTTTCACTGCTAGCCAGTCTCACAGAGCAGAGAGCTAGCAACAGTTTAGTGCCAGCCAAGAAGAGAGAATAAAGGATCTGGTAAACTGCAGAGCAGACAGAACTCAACTGGAAAAACAGTCATTCTCTCCTAGGACAGAAAGCAAAACCCAGTGGAGAGGAGAAAAACAAAAAAGACCACTAACAGGAGAGGGAGTGTGTTACACCCTTTCACACTTGTTCTTACCTGTCGTAGAACAGTAAATATGCATGCTGGCAGAGAACTGTCTCGATGTTACAAAGAACCACAGAGTCATCATTCATCTTGTACCACCATCCATCACTGGCCTGCAAAGAAAGGCAATGAAATCTTTAGATGAACTGCAAGGTTTTTAAAACCAAAACACAGACAGGACACCACAGAATGACACAACACACCAATGTAAATCAAGTTGACTTTTACCTTTACGAAGCAGTAATAGTGTCCCGAATTGCAGCTGAAACCTTCATGTACCAGGACACCATATAAGGAATAGAGCAGTGGTTCTCCAGCTGCTCGATACACGTATGTGCTAAGATCCAAATGTTCCAGATACCACACAACCTAAAGAGACACCAAGAAGGTAGTTTGAGAGTCTTTAGGAAACAGCCTGAGAAAACCTTGTCACCAAGCACAGGCTAGAGGCTGTATATATCGATATAGAAATATATCTTCCCAGTTCACTCAAAACACATTTTGCCATTTCAACATTTAAGCAGCAGTTAAAGTGTCCCTAGCCAAACCACCTCGTTATGAACACAGTAGGAGCGATGTTACCACAAAGGAAAGAGCAAGGCCCACCTATTGCACTGATTTTTTCTTAGATGCCTGCACTTGCTAGCCGTAATGTGCAAATGCCAACAGCCTCCAGAAAAGGATTCTCCTTTGGGAAATGTCTCATTCTAAGAAAAGTTGCAGTGCACTTGTATACATGCCTTGCTAATCTTTCTGTCAGAGAAAGCATCAAACCTCTTCAAGCACAGTGCCAGGACATTGATGGGATGATTTATCATGAGCCTCTTGGATGCAGAGGCCAGCTGTGCACACCTTGAACACAAGCACAGACCCCATAGTTGCAATCTATCTTCTCTCTACCCAACAAAAATAAGTAATTCAAATGTTCATGGCTCACACATGCCTATGCTACCCAAGTGATGTTTTCTCGCATAACACCAGTCGACTTTTCATGAACCCATGCACTGCTCTTCAAGCTTGCTAGCATGGAGAAGACAGCAGGGTGTAAGAGGACAGCCGTAAAGCACAATGAAGCAAGGACAGAGAATGTCAGCTCTGGACAGCCAGGCAAGTGTCTGACCATGGGTCTCTGCCAATGCCAGAAGAAAGGGAGGCTTGCCAATGGTTCCTAACACAGCAGGGAGATGAACCTCTGTGAAGCCCCTAATTGTTATTTGCCTCAAACAGTAATTGTGGAAAGACTCTAAACAGAGACAGATGTTGCCAATGAAGGCATGTGAACTCATAAGCTATGCAAGCAGAAGACCTTGAGAAGCAGACAAGTTAGGCATGGGAGGGGAGAGGGGGTCCCAAGGAGTTGGAATATCTTTCTCCCAAGACCATCCCACTCTTCAATGACCAGGAAATTAACTTCTGCTTCATTATCAGCCAAACGCATATAATATGAATATGCAAATGAATAGAGTACATGCGTCACATGTAGTGCCATGTCCGTGTTTTACAACTGTATGCAAGGGTGTGCCCTTCCTGCATCATTGATTGACAAGACAACAGAGATTTGGAAGCATGAAAGACAGCTCCAACAGGGGCCAAGTGAGTGGCCACCACCAAAGGTCCTCAGAAACACTGCAAGAGCTAATACATCACAGGTGGTGACTATTCCTCACCCCCCTTTTTCTCTTTTGTTGGTTTTGCTTTCTTTTCTCTCTGTTCCCTTTCTTTCTCTTTTCGGTCATTTTCTCTTCTTGAAGCTTTGGGCCAGGTATTTGCTATCATATACCTTATAATCTCATATGTAGCTAAAATCATGATAGTTGATATGTTTTGCCAAGACTGTTTGAGACTTAGATACACTGTTTTGAGGTGGTAATCTCTGATGAGAAAAATTCATGGTCAAGGAGAGGGGGAAAACACCAAGGAGGAAAAGCTGAGAGTGACTGGATGGTTTTCCAAGAGTCAAGAAGATGTCGTATATATGTAGGGAAAAAGAAAAAATATAAAGTTGCCTCATGACTGTATTTTTAAATTAGGTCAACATGTACTGTAGCCTAGTATTTACTATGAAGATGTCATTAGTGGTAACCTTACTTGCCACATTTGTGGCCATCCGGCTGTTCAGGTTTGAGGAAGTCTTTCAGAGCTTCAGTGACAGATGAGGCTGCCTGGATGGGGAAGAAAGGAGAGCACTGAGCTCCCGGAAACTCAGAATCCCAAGAAAGTTACCTATGTGGTACCATCGTTATCTCAACAAACAGCTAATCCTGGGTGGTACCAGAATTGCCCATAGGACACATGGTCAAAAATAACAAAAGCAATCCAACCCATCCCATCCATACAGCAATCAGATGTGTATTGAGGTAGTCTGAAGCCAAGAGGTCTTGACACCATCATCACATCTGTAGAGACCATCCTGACGCTTTGCCCAGCTGAGAGGCAGCACACTGTGCCCAGCTGAGAGGCAGCACACTGTGCAAGGAGATCATTTACAGGGCTTCACAGGAGGGACACAGAAGCCCAGCTCCTTTCCCATCCACCACCAAGCTTATGCATGGTAACAGCCCACAGTTTAAAATCAATGGAGTTTACTGGAGATAAACTAGGATCCTACAGAGGCCTTGAAACATTTTGTACCACAATTTCAAAACATTTTACATTGACATCCAAAAGGATATCATGGAATGCCTTGTAGGTGTCGGAAATGGCTTTGCAGTTGAAGCACGTTACTGGAAGGCAAAGAGAAATGCTTCTCAAGATGGGAAGGAGACTAACTCTGCCCAATGAAATGGGCCAACGCACACTTCAGACACATGGGACATTCTGCTCCATACTAGAAGCTCTTTACCACAAATAGAAAAGGAGACACAGATCATTCTAAGGACAGCAGTATTTTTAAAAAGTACCTCTAGATCTTAGAAATCCTCCAAAGATCTGATGAATTAGTGTGCTAGCTTGAGAGGATGAGTCACAGCCGGAAATAAATGGCAATTGGAGCTCAGAGGATGGAAGACAGTTAGCTATTCCAAGAGTTTTCCTTCTTAGGAAAGCCCCAGACAGAGGTTTTTTGCTGATGGTTCTAAAGGAAGGAGTTAGAAGGGCTAGAGAACATTTCAATGGCCATGTGCTTATGCTTACTTGCTGCTTCCACTCCAGTAAGCTCTCTGCATGGCATCCATGGTGTAGCACAGGAATTCATGTGCATCTTCCCGAGTGCCAAGCTGGAAACATCCTCCTTTTCCTAACAAAGGACAGCATTTTCACATTTATCTTGGAGAAAAAGGAAAGAAAACTTAGCCTTCTAAAAGCTCTTCCCCTTTAACATTAACCCAGCAAAAACAGTTACACACAGGGTGCTTCAGAAATAAAAAATACCTCAGAATAAAGCCATCTGAGATGACTCCTGTGGAAGCTCGCTGACAACAGTCACAGGTAGGACGGCACTGCCTGAGCAAAACAGGACCTCCTTCATGTGCACTTCCATTGTGCATATCATGCAGAAGCCTTGCTCTGCACCTGAAGAGGGAAGCAAGGGAGGAAGGAAGCCTCTCAGTCAAGGAAAATACAAAAAGCTATGGAAAATCTTCAAGGGAAAAAAAAACCCAGATCACCCCATATTTAAGCTACAGGTACAACCTTTACTTTCCATTCTACATCCTCTTCTCAGATGCCAGTGGCTTCACAGCTCTGTGGCAGTTTATTGCACAGAATCATATAGAAGAGGTATATCCATTTAGTCTGCAGGAAAACAGTCTGCATGAAAATGGACTGACATACCAGACTAGAAAGCACAGAGGTGCCTTTGTCAAAAGGAGCACATATCAATATGGCAAGAGGCTTCTAGGGTTATCACATCCAAGAATTAAAATCAAATACAAAGAACTCAAACTCAAGGGTTTGACAAACAAGGAACTACTTTCTTTATCCTCCATAAAATTCCAGCTTTTAATATAACCCTGCACAAGTTTCTGATTGAGTTCATGTGGGGTCACCTCATATGTTTTTCCAGGGGTTCTTGGGTTGGTTTTGGTTTTTTTACACTCTTTATGCTTCACCAGTGACCGTGTCATTTACTACAGACGTAGGCCGTTATAGAAATGAGCTGCAAAGCAATTCTGAGAATCCAGGATCTCCACATCCTCCATTTATCATCTTTCCAGCAGCAGCAGGAAATCCAAATGCCAAAGTCTCACCAAAGGCGTGTCTTTTGAAAGCACTTCATTAGTCACAGGAAGCAAGAAATTACCTTCCCTGGAAGTTTGAGCATGGCGCATGAAATCAAACCATGCGCTCCCTACTCTGTGCTGAGCCCATTCTGAAGGTAATATTCGAAGCCAGCTTCTAGAGAAAAATCGAGAGCTGCCTTCTCCGAGCCACTGTTGTTTTTACGTCCCTCAGAGCTGTCCGACAGATCAAAAGGAATGTCTAGCAAGAACTCACAAGGCTGGCTGTGCTCATGAGACAGCAAGCAGTTGGCCAGCGGCGGGGTGTACGTCAAACACTGCAGGATGGAATTGATGAAGCAGGTACTGCCCAGGTTGTAGAGGCCTCCTCCAACACCGCATATTTGCTGCCAGGCCATGCTAATCTTCTGTGGAGGACACAGGTCCCTTTCTGGCAGAGCCATTCTGACAGTCATGTCTGCAAGGAAATCATATTTTACAGAAGATCCTCTTGTTTTGGTTTAGGAAAGCCCTAGACCCATGTCCCTAGACTTGTTCCTCTTAGGATGTGTTACGTAAAGGATAACTAGGAAAAAGGAATTATGCTGACAGCCTGCATCTACCCAAGGTGTGACGGTAGAGCCCAGCAAATAGACAACAATTACAAAGGCCCTTCTCTGAAGAGAATCTGCTGCTTACATGTAGCTAGCATCAGCAGCAGAGCCCTCTGGCTCTCCAGCCCACACTTGCCCACCTTATATACAGGAGTGACTGGCTTTTGGCCGCTACTTTAACAGCTGCCTTTGTCGTGCTCCTTTTTCTGTCTCCCTTCCTACTGCATCAGCCAGGGTGTCATTCTAGGCTGAGCCCAAGACCTCAGACTACACTGCCACCCCCATGCTCACCTATCTTAGCATATGGTATAGAAATAAGAATTAGCAAATTGGAACTCTACCCATAGCCCTGGCCAGCCTAGAAAGATGTAATAGCTCAGCTCGCAGCTCAGAAGGTATAGACCAGCCTATACTTTTATCCCATATTAACCTACTGTATGATTCATCCCAAAAGTCCAATCATAGTTACCTTTGAAAAAGGATGGCAATTGAGAAAAAGTGGGCAGCAAGCAAGAAATGGTTGGAAAAAAGTAGCCACACAAATAGCAAAGGAAGTAGCCAAGTTACCCCAAAGGCCAACTCAGCTCAAGTAACTCCCATTGGCCTGCTTGTCAGGATATCAGGCGCTGGCCAGGTGAGATCACAAGTGCCATGCAGGTGCCACATCACTGCCCCTTTGGGACACGCATGTTGGGGGCATTCTTCTGATGCAGCTGAATAAGATTATTTAGGTGCAGCATTCTTAGCATCTGTAATTGGAGTCCCACTTAATTCATGCTCTCCTTGGACAAAGTGTGCTCTGAGTTGAAAAACTGTGTTATGTTGTGGAATGGTGCAACCAGCCAGAGGTTCTAAATCTGCTGTAGAAGCATCCAGTTTAGATATGCTATTTAATGAAGAGGAATTATACGGTGTTCTGGAGTCTGTGTCTCTGGAACTGTCCAAACAGCTTCCATCTGAAGAAGTCCTTTCACACTGAAGCCCGCTCACGTTTTGAGTAATATCTGGCATGCTTTGCTGAAACAACAGTTAGAAAATAATGAAGTCTTCAAGTAATAATTAAAGCAAAAAAAATATTACCAGAAGAGACGAATTTTTATAGACTTTCTTTCTTTTCTGTAAAGTTTCTGCAGGGAAAAATTGTGGAGATGCTTTCTCTTCACATGAGTTGCCTCAAACTTCATACCTTCCTTTAGCATACTGATGCTGTAAGCCTGCATCTAAACTAACAGAAAATTTATTGTTGCAGCTCAGTGGCGATGTTTGCATTAGGAATTTGTCAGTAGCTTTCTGACATTTGCCAAAGGATTTCTGTAACATCATGTAACTTCTCAGTAGCTTAGATGTTAAAATTCTATCTGTCCAAGAGAGTAAGACTGGATTTTAGGGACATCTGACTTGCCAGAATCACGACAATTTAAAAATGTTTTTCTTAGCTGTCTGCAACCAGCCTTTTATGAAACTCAAAAATGCTATACTAGCACACCAATTATTACAGAATTAAGTCTTATCTAGATAAGCTTATCTAACAGACCTACCATGAGCATAACTGGAAAGTCGGCTTACTAACACACAGAGTGGGAATCAAAGTAAGGACATGCCACCAAAAAGGCTTGAAAGTCTTTTGACAGGAGACCTAGAAGTGAGATAAAAGCACTAATAGGAACTTTCACACCAGTAGGAACAGTTGCTTCAATCACTTTTTTATGTAAAAGTGGGATAAAGTTCACTTAACAAAAGCCTTCCAACAAGCGAGACTTATGTTCTTGAGCCCATCAACTTGAAGTTAAGCACTGGCCTCTAGAAGTACTCTCTCCAAGCCAAGGCACCCCAGAAAAGCTTTCTTGCACATAACTACTGGTCACTCCAACATTTGCCAAAGGATTTCATACCTCTCAAGAAATACCTTTTCTGCTCAGTTTCTCTGGATTCAAACCCTGTATCTGAAACATACTATAGGCTGTGCTTCACTAAACTAAGAGTACTCAGCTGTACTAATTAAGTCTCTACATGGAAATAAAGGATTTAACATTAGTTCTAGTCTCTTAGCAGTACAGAAACCTTACTGATGTAATTTACATTTGCCAAAACATTTACATCAAGACAAGCATCAGTACAGAGAGCAGTGCGAATCTGAGGAAGTCACCCCGCCTGGCTTGAAACTCAGACAAGAGTTTTGATGTGTTTTCCTGTGCTTTTCTCATATCCCAAAACATGAGCTAAAAAGAAGGTCAGGTTTTGAAAAAAGAGACTCTGAGATTAGAGAGAAAACCCAAGGCGAGAGGTGCTAGGAAACAGGCAGCCATCAGGGAGGGGATCAAAGTGTCACCTACTTCAGTGTGCAAAGAAGTTGGTTGCAATGAGATGATGCTTGGCAGGGAAACAGCCCCTGTGATGAGCAGTGCCACCGAGTGATTTATGAAAGTCTGGCTGATGTGGCCAAAGAGATGACAGGATCTACCCATCCAATACTTCATGTCAACAATACTGTTTACTTGTCTCACACAAAGAAGTTGTCTAATACACCTTGCTGGTATCCAAATTGAAGCTTGATTTTTCAGCTTTTTTCTTCAGTATAACACTTCTGCTGGGTGTTTGCCAAAAAATACCACATACTCCAAAACTAAGACTGTCTGACAGAGAACAGTGTGTCAGAAACAAACAGTTCTCCTCTAAAAGTTATCCAATAATACCCAAGATTGTACGTGATGAAACTGACATTTCAATGACCAAATCCCCAGTCTCCTCCTGTGATGTGGTTCTCCCAAGTTCTTTTTCCATTGTACCCACATCAGTTAGTCCTCAGTGAACAGTCTTGTGTGATCACCTCTTTCTCCTTCCTCAAAGCCTAAAGAGGCTCTAACAACTCGAAGCTGCGTGTATGTCTTAAAATACAGTTTTGGCTATTTCAAGACATCAATCCCATTCTTAGCAGTACAAGACAGCAGCGTTGACTTGCAGCTTTGTCCCACTCTCTAGGGTCAAACAAATGAAGTTTTGAAAGTTGCAGACTTTGCAACAAAAAGCACAAATAGAAACATGTGGCCCTGGGGTTTTGTCTCAGAAAGAGTGAAGAGCTAAGCTTTTTGCTTCTGCTGCCACGTCAGAGTAGTAGCCTCACTCAGATTCGTGGGCAAGGCAAAGCTTCTCTCTGCAGCTCATCAAAAGTGAAAATAAGAAACCAGCAGTGACAGGTGAATTAATATCTAGAAGTTGAGGACAACTCAGAGAATTACAGAACATCTCTGCATCAGCGCATTTCCAAAGAGAAGTAAACAAAAACTCGTGACCTCCAGCACTACCAAGAGTTTCCTTGACAAAAAAATCCTGAAAAATCCAACATATACAGCTTCAAGAAGGCAAAAGCTGACCCAGAAAGCACCAGGCTTTTGGTCTCACCTGGTTGAGTTTCTCTCGGGTTTCTGCCTTCTCCTCTGCCAGTGTCCTCAGCTGTACCTACAGCCCCTCCTGTTGCTCCTCTGCTTTCTCCAGCAGCTGCTCCAGGTGGGCTCTCTCTGTGCTGAGCCCTTCTTTTGCTCTTTCACACAAGTTCAGCTTCTGATTAGAGATCTTTGCTCTCTCCATCTTGTCCACTTTGCCTGACAGAACTTCATTCTTTTGCTCCAGCTACAATCACAGAAGCCCAGAGGAAATAAAAGACAGTAAGAATCACTCTAGGAGTTTTGGCTTGGGCAGAAAAAGGCACAACATTCCCTTTTGTGTATCTGATGTACTCCCAGTTCAGTGTTCCCAAAAAGCATATGGGACTGACTGAGTCCCTAAAGAGCCTGTATGGTCTGATCATCATTTTGCAAGAAGGAGAACAACTGCTGAATCAATGGGCTGAAGCCAATTTTATGAGGTTCAACAGGGCCAAGTGCCAGGTCCTGCACTTCACTTCCAATAACCCCATGCAGAGCTACAGGCCTGGGGACGAGTGGCTGGAAAGCTGCCCAGCAGAAAAGGACCTGTCCATGAGCCCCATGCCTAAAACACCTGGCAAGAAGTTAGGAAATATCTCCTGGTGATGCTGCAAACATTGCTTAAACCTGCAGCTCTGCTCCCATGGGCACCCAGCACTACTCTTATTCTTCTTTACCCTCCTCCCTTCACCCTCTAAGGAAAGTCTCCTGCTCAGCAGGGATGTGCAGCCACAGTAGGGCACACTGCCAGCCAGGGACCAAGGGGTGCACAGGCCACTAAAAGCAGGGCTGCAGCCGAGCCAGCACAGCAAAGCCCTGGGAGAGGGCTGCCCTTGCAGCAGGACTGAAGCTCCTGCCCTCTTTCCTGCAATAGCCTTTCCCTGCCCTACCAAAGCTCACCCACTGCCAAGTGGGGATTCCACAGCCACCAAGGAATGACCCACAGCATCAGACTCAGTGATGTGTAGACAGGGCTTTATTGGAAATGTGAATGTATTGGCATCAACATCCCAGCCGGTTGGCACTGCTGCTTGTGATCCTGGAGAAGGCTCTTGCTGGGTGTCCCTCTTGGAAGCCTCTGCGTTCGAGAGGCTCTCCTGGCGCTCGCCGATGGGAACTCGACCTGCTCCCTCCTGCTAGAGCTGCAGAGTTGAATACAGAGCTCTGTAGTCTTGTCTGCACTACAGGAAAGGTGCAAAGCAGCACTACGAGTCTAGTCAGGACACGAGATGGGATCTGCTTCTGTCTGGAGAGAGCAGGCCCATGGTCCCTGCAACGCAATCCCAGCCTGCTGCTCTGCACACCACAAGGGCTGTCAGGAAAAGGCCCTCTTTGTCCAGGGGATGTGGGCAGTCAAAGCAAGGAGGGTCGCTGCCAGAAAGGGGCAAACGCCGGGGATGTTTGGAGATCCTTAGCTGAGGGGCTTCTCACCACCACAGCAATGGGCTCTTCCCTCTGCTTTCTCGAGCAGGTGGGTCACTGCTCCTGGCAAAGCCCCCTGGCTCCCTGGGAAAAGTCTCCTACAGCAGCAAGGACAAAGTCTCACGTCTTGACCGAGACCCTCCTGCCTCTGCCAGTCACCTTCATTCAACCCCATGGCCCCCTCAGTGCTGGCTGTGCTTGGGGCTACAAAGAGGCACCGGGCATCAGGGACTGACCCAAGCCGTTCCCATGGGACGAGAAAGGAGAGGATGCTGCCCACGTCCAGGCCCCTGGCTCTGGGATTTGCTTCCCCCACCCACAGCTGGGTCACCAGCCCCCAGCTGGCCCAGGTCTGGCCTGAAGCTGGCCCACACTCACCTTTTCAGAGGTGAGGACTCCAAATGGCCAAGACTCTGCTTGCCCTCTCTGCTCTTCTCATTCTCCACGGGTGGCTGCCCTCTTCTGCC